>NC_057865.1:254943166-255143166 GCF_019393635.1 Dromiciops gliroides
AGTCTAGCGCTCTTTCCTTGGGACTCTGGTGGAGAGCAGAGCTAGAAATGTGCTCTCCCTTTAATAGATAGGAATCTAGGCCTTTCTCTCTGTTAAGGGCTAAAATTCTAGCTAAACTGTCTAAAATATCTAATGAGTGGTCGCCAATAAATTATAAGCTTTAGCAAGAGTTAGACTTTTAAGCATTTATTAAGGAGAATAAGAATTTGGTAAAGAGAGAGAGAAAGGCCTAGATTCCTATCTATTAAAGCAAGAGCACATTTCTAGCTCCGCTCTCCACCAGAGTCCCAAGGAAAGAGCACGAGACTGAGCTCCAGTCTCTTCCTTCCTCCTCCCACTAGCCCGCGTCACTTCCTGACGCCAAAGAAAAGACTCCTGGTCTTGCCCTCAAAGACCTTCGCTTCATGGGTGGAACTCTTCTACAGTAAGTCTCCAGCAGGTGGCGTTATTCCAATCGTTACAGTTCAATCCTAATTCTTAGGCAATTATTTTCATCAGAGAGCTTTTGTACCTTCTTTTCCATTTGGCCAATTTGGCTTTTCAACTTGTTGACTTTGTTCTCATGTCTTCCCTGCATCACCCTCATTTATCTTTCAATTTTTTCCTCTACCTCTCTAACTTTATCTTCCAAGTCCTTTTTGAGCTTCTCTATGGCCTGAGACCAATTCGTATTTTTCTTGGAAGCTTTAGATATAGGGGCCCTGACGTTGACATCTTCCTCTGAGGGTGCCCCTCGATCTTCCTTGGCACTAAAGAAACTTCTATGGTCCTCACCTTTCTCTGTATGCTCATCTTGCTTTTCTTTTACTTGACTTTTAGCTCCTTATAGTGGGGCACTGTTTCCAGGCTGCAATATCCCAAGTTTCAGGAGGTCCCAGGTGGTATGATTTAAGGAGGAGCAGGTTCATTGCTACTCAAGCGTACCCAGCAGGGGTGAAATACCCAAGTTCTGCCTCAGCACCAGCATAGACCCCTGTAGTCTCCCCCATGCCAAGAGCTCAGCCCTCTCACCAGACTGTGAGCTTAGTTCCAAACGACACTGGTGCTTCAGCTGATTCAGAGTCTCTGGGAGTCTCTTTCTCTGGTGGGGCTTTCCTGGGACTGGATTTGTGTCAGGGTGACTGTGGGGTTGGGCTCCACTCCTGTCTCAGCACAGCAACTCCCTCCTTCTGACCTTCCAAGCTGTTCTTGGTTAAAAGATGATTTCAGCACATTCTTCTGTGGGTTTTTCTGCTCCAGGCATTGTCCTATGGCATTATTTTGATGTTTTTTTGGAGCGATTGTGTCATGAGTTTGAGCGCTCATTGCCTTTCCTCCACCATCTTGACTCTGCTGGACACACTGCAAGTTATTTAATTTCTCTAATACTATCAGTTGCTGATCTTACTTTGTAAAGGGAGTTTCGTTACCAGGAGTTCCTTATGTCCAGGGGTGTGCTGGAGACATTTCATATGAAACTGTTAAATTTGCAGTGTATTTACATCTCAGAAATAGAAAAAATTTACAGATCAGGGGCTTGATTTATTGTTTTGGTGATTGTGCAGAACTAAGATGGTGATGGAGAAAGTGTGTCGTAAGTACATTTCCCCCCAAATAGCCAGTTGTAAAACCATCCCACTCCTGGATAAGGGATCCAAAGGTCTTTCAAATCATAGAATCAGGATTAAATCCCCACCCAGTCTATGGTACTGAGGAATGAATTCAGTGTCCAGATGTTGAGGTCTCAATCACTGTCCTTTCCTGTTAATCACTGTCTGCCTCAGTTTCCTCAATTGCAAAATGGGGATAATAATAGTACCTGTCTCACAGAATTGTGGTAAGGATGAAATGAGACAGGATTTGTAAAGGTGCTTAGCACAGTATATGGCACATTGTTGTTGTTCATTTGTGTTCAACTCTTTGTGGCCCCATGGACACCAGGCCCTTCTGTCCTCCACTATCTCCCAACATGGTAGATGCTTAAGAATATGCTTATTCTCTTAGGAGTATTAAATAAATATCAATTAACCTGATTTTATTCCTTAATATAGTGAAAGATTGTCATAATAATCAGCCTATTTTTTTCTCGATCTTTATAGAATCAAAGAATTTTTAGCAGTAGAAGGGACTTGAGAGATTCCCAAAGAAGGCAAGTTTATCCTAAGCTCTTTGTGGTACAGATAAAGCAAGAGAGGTCCAGAGAGGCTACTTTATTTGCCACAGCAGTCAGCGGCAGAATGGAAACTAGCTCCAACTTCCCTGACTCCTCCATCCCTGCCATTCCTGTCTCCCCAGACCCTTTGGGTCAACATGCCGAGTCCAAAGCTGTTTGTTGATTCCACAGCCATGCAGTACCTCTCCTGCTCTTCATTCCCAAAGCCTTAGTATGGTTGTACGCTCTCCTAGCTTACATATGCTCTTTGCTTTTATGATCATGGTGACAGACCAGGATTTTAAAGCTAAAAGGGACCTTACGGGTCCTTAGAAATCTTATATTGTAACCTCCTTGTTTTGTAGATGAGGAGGAAGGAGGATGATTTTACCTAAGGCTGTATAGGTACTAAGTGAAAAAGTGTGGATTAGCTCCTCTGAAGCAAAAACCAGGGCTCTTCCCACTCAATGGCCTTTGGTCATTCATACTCTTGACACCAATACCTTCCATGGGATACATTTGTGCATTAGTAGCTTACAATGAGTAATACAACTTGAGGCCATGGAAGAGAGCTCATGCCTGAGCAAAGCTAATTGTCTCATGTAGAGGCCACATGGAGTGAGTGGATAAAGTTTTGGACTTAGAATCAAGAAGACCCAGGTTCAAAGGCTGCCTCAGATAATTACTAGCTAGGTGACCCTACACAAATGACTTAACCTCTCTGTGCCTCAAATTCCTCAGATTTAAAATGAGAGGGTTAGAAGTGAAGGCCTGGAAGACCCCTTTCAGCTCTAAATCTAAAATCATATGCATTATACCCCTTGCTTCATTTACCACAATGCTCTGAACCCATAGGTTGATATATCAGTCCATCAACTGGTAATATGTTTATTTCATTTTTAATTTATGGACTAAAACTAGCACTTCCATAACATAGTATAATGAAAAAGATGACTGCACATAAAACTACAAATCTACCATGCACAACTTGTTATTCCTTTCAGATACACAACATAATTTTCAAATAAATTTCTTTTTTCCCCCTTTTTCCCACTTTTTTCATTTCCTCCCCTACTCCCCAGAGATGGCTACCATTAGACACACACACATCTGTATTTGTGTGTATAGAATGTGTGCATATATATATATATATAAAATACACACACACATATATATATATAGTGTGTGTTGTACACATATACATACATATATATACACACATATATGTAAAATTATTCTATTTATCAGTTCTTTCTCTGGATGCAGATAGCATCTTTCTTCATATGTCCCAAGAAAACAATATATACAGTAATAGCAATACTGTTTTAAGGATGACTTTGAGCAAATAAGTTATTTTAAGTTATTATAAATGCCCAAATTAAGTGCTATTATTTAAGGACCTACTATGTGCCAAGCGCTGTGCTAGGTGATGCACTTATAAAAGTGTTACAGTTCTTTCCATCAGGGTCATTACATTCTTTTTGGTAATACCAAGACTTAACAAAAGAAATCATTGATATGATAATGAAAACAGACAATAGGGTTAGAAAAGATCTTTTAAAAACATTTCTATGGTACTTGTTTACATGTGTCCATTCTATGTTAGACTGAAACTTCCGTATCTGTCTTCAGGGGTCAAGAAATTGAATCCATCAATTTAAATATTTTCTGATTTTCTTGGACATCCTAATGTCACAAAGTCTGTCAAGCAATGTATGTATTCCTGGAAAAAATAGCACAGCTTATTTTCTGCCTTGCTTGTTCTAGAATTCGACAGAAACAGAAAGAGGGGGGCACCTACTCTCCCCGGGATGCAGAAATTATTGACACCAAATTCAAGCTAGATCAGTTTATCACAGTGGCAGACCTGGAGCTGAAGGATGAGAGATTAACTCGGTAAGCACACTCCTTTGGTAAAACAGTAGTCTGAAGGGTCTGTAACCGTGACCCCATTCTGACCTATGCTTGTTGGAAGTGTTTGTGGTACTCTTATTTACACAGGTCACTCAGATCATCTTTCAAAGGGTGACCTCCCTCTTCCACACACTTCTCACTAGTGTTCAGAGAATCACTTAGTCTTTTGTATTTTTAGGATACAGTAAAGACTTAGACTAAAAACAATTGTAAAATATAATTTCTGGTGATGAAAGCTTTTAAAAAAAACTTTTGCTTGATTCATATTTTGAAATAAGATCAAGAACCTGATATTAGGTCATGTGCAAAAACATCTACATTCTTAATTTAGTCTAATCATTAGCTTTAATTCATTCTTTCTAATGATTTTCTTTGTTTGAATGATTCCTTCAGCATAAAAATCTTGCTTAAATCTTTTTATGTTCAATTTTATCAGGATTCTAAAGCATGCATTAGCAATTACATCAAAAAATGCTAAATACTTTGAAACAAAATATACAGTTAAATGTCATAAAAATGAATAAATGAAATTCATATATTGCACCAAATTCTAAAATTCTTGATTATTAGAAAGAGCTATTCATAATAACTTGTCATTCCTTAGAAATGTATTCTAAGGTCAAAATGTTTTCATAATTAAACATTTTGTTATAACAGTGCATCTTTACTGATCTGGCAGAAATTATTTCAGATCTTATTAAGACCTGAAATCATATACCCTGCCTTTGGGTGAGTCGTGGGATACTGGGCTAGGAAATGATTCCTGAGCAGGCAAAGGGAGAATAGAATTTATAAGACAAAAACAAACAACTCTTATGATCTCAAAGGTGATGGCATGGAAAGTTTGGACAGAGAAAGAAAAGAATTATCTGTGATTGCTTTAAGCAGAAGCTTAGTATGTAAGTTATAGGTTGTCTTCGTGCAGATATTTCCAGTAATGTATATGTATGTATATATGTATGTGTATGTGTATATCTATATCTGATATATGCTGTGAAAAGAAACTTCACCTGACAAGCTATTGACTCAGTTGCTGCAAAGTGAAGTTTATTCACTGTTATTATGCCTGAATTGTAAACATAATATTTGAGAACTAGAGATAAATTGACTTTCATTTAATTACCATGTAATTATTATCATTTTACCAGAATGCTTAATTCACATAATGGCTTTTTTGCCATTTTTATTTTCTTTATGCTGAGGTAATTTCTAAATAATGCTTTAGAAATGTATTTCACTGTTAGTTTAATCTTTTATTTGATTTTTTATATTCATTGTTTAAGGTTCTGAATTTTTTCTTCAAATATAGAAAGATAGTAATTTGAACCTTGATTTCACTGTTATCAGAAATTGATGCAAGTTCATACCTTCTCCACAATGTACTGTCTTAGAGAGTAGCCTAGAGTAGGGAGAGCTTAAATTACTTGCCCAGAATCACACAGCCAGTAGGCAGAAGAGGTGCAAGTCCAGGTCTTCCTGGCTTCAAGGGTGGCTCTCTATTCACTATGCTATACTGCATCTCTATCTTTAATAGGCACATATTTGTATATATACACATGTGGAAAATGTAACTCACATGTAACACATGATATTCCAAAATGTACTTTACTGGATTTCCCATTGGAATACATTGAAGTAGTTTCCATTTGCCAATGTTGTTGAGCCCTCCTATTAATCAATCAATGAATAAACAATTACTGAACACCTACAATGTGCTAGGCACTGTGCTAAGCACTGGGGATACAAGAAGGAGCAAAAACCAGTCCTTGTTCCCAAAGCATTTACAATTTACTTGATTGCCATAGTTTGATATCACAAGCTACTGATAATCTTCATTCTCAGAAAATAGGTCTTAGACAAGGAGAAATAGTAATAGGGACCTGACTGACATGCAAATGAGGAGAGGCTGATCTGTCAAAAACTATTCAGCAGAACACCCCCTCTCATTGGAAAATGGCCCCACACTGATCACTATAGGACCCAATGATACATCTAATAAGTGAGTTAGAGACATGAAAAAAAAAATGTTTTGTGAGGAAAGAAGGGAAGAATCTGTTACCAACTAGGGAGGAATCATGGAATGCTTGTCATTTAAGTTGAACTTTAAAGAAGTTAGCCTCTGAAAGAGAGGAAGAGAAGACATTATAGGCATAGGGAATTGTATGAGCAAATACATGGAAGTGGGGAAATGCAGAGTGCTCAGGGAATTGTCCATTTAGTATATTATAAGCATATAGAGAGGAATAGGAGGCTGTAGCACATAAACAAGTAGAGTGTAAAAAATTGTGGAAGGATTTAAATGCTGAGAAAGGAATTAGAACTTGGCTCAGTAGGCAACTGAGAACTACAGAAAACTTTTGAGCGAAGGAGAGGAAAGACCAGAGATCCTTGTATAAGAAAGAAGAATGATGAAGTAGAGGGGGACAAAGCAGAAGATCTGCTAAGATGCTATTGAAATAACCCAGGTGGTTGGTAATGACAGTAATAATAAAAAGGAAGAGATAGATGTGAGATATGTAACAGAGGTAAAAATCAATGGGACTTTGTAAGGTGAGCTGTATGCCATAGGAGATACAGTCATAGGTTTTGAGTCAGGAGGATCTGAGTTCAAATTCTGCCCCTGGTACTTACAAGCTACATGACCCTGGGCAAGTCATTTCAGATCTCTAAACCTCAGTTTTTTCAAGTATAAAATGAGGATAACAATACCTGTGGCAATGATCACATAGAGGTTCAAGTGAGATAATATGTCAGCTATTAATGCTAATCATAACTCATAATAATATAGTACTGTAGGGTTTACAAAGCACTTAAATATATTATCTCATTTGAGCCTCATGAGAATTTTGTGATGTACTGGCCATTATTATCTGCATTTTTTTTTTCAGGGCAATGAGGGTTAAGTGACTTGCCCAGGGTCACACAGTTAGTAAATGTCAAGTGTTTGAGGCTGGATTTGAACTCAGGTCCTCCTAAATCCAAAGCCCGTGCTTTATCCACTGTGTCACCTAGCTGCCCCGCCCCCCTGTTATTTGCATTTTATGGAAAACTAGAGCTCAAAAGGGTTAAAAGTGGCTTTCCCAGGGGCAGCTAGGTGGTGCAGTGGATAGAGCACTGGCCCTGGATTCAGGAGGACCTGAGGTCAAATCTGACCTCAGACACTTAACATTTAACTAGCTGTGTGACTCTGGACAAGTCACTTAACCCCAATTGCCTCACCAAAAAAAAAAAAAAAAGTGGCTTTCCCAGAGTCACACATCTGGTAAGTATTACAGGTAGGATTGAAACCCAGATCTCCCTGAATCCAAGTCCAACCTTCCATTCCTATACCACCACCTATTTGTTAGGCATTGTGAAACAGATGTCCATAGGAACCTTAAGCTCTACGTGTCCAGTAGCCTCCCCATTAAAACAAAAACATCTCAAGGAAACAATCCTCTTCTAGATTTCCCTGTTTTTGTTATTTGTATTATACTTTTTTCTGGCCAACCAAACTAACAGTCCTTAGAAGCCCTGACCCAGGGGCAGCTAGGTGACAAAGTGTATAGATAGAGCACTGGCCTTGGAATCAGGAGGACCTGAGTTCAAATCTGGACTTAAGACACTAGACACTTCCTAGCTTGTGACTCTGGGCAAGTCACTTAACCCTCATTACCCTGCAAAAACAAAAACCAAGAATCCTTGACCCTTCACTCTGTCTCACCCTACATCTAATGAGTTATGAAATCTTGCTGCTTCTATCAGAAATTAGAATCACTTTAGGGGGGAGAGATAATATACTCAGTTTGGGACATGTTGAGTTTGAAATGTCAGTGAAAAACCCAGGTGAAGGGTCTGGATCTCAGGAGAGTTGTCAGAGCCGGAGATAGAGATTTGAAAATTGTTGAAGTAGAAGGTATAGTTGAAACCAAGAGAATAAATGATGTTATCAATGAAAGGAGAAATGGAAAGTGAAAAAATGAAAATGGAGAAGAAAATGGCAAACCACTCCAATATCTTTGCCAGGAAACCCTGAATGAGATCAGAAAGAGTTGGACACAACAGAAAAATGACTGAACAACAAGAAGATGAAAATGACTGATCAAGAATAGAATAAGGGAGGCCTGGGAAGCTGGGAGGCCAAGGCACGAGGCGGCCCTGAAGCCCCAGGACATCATCTGGCCCGGCCTTCCCAGCCCGGGCCTCTTCTTCCCTCCCTCCCCAGGCTTGCCTCTCCTAAGCCCAATCACCCTTCCTCAGGGGTCACCCCCCTGCTTCCTCCTGGGCTTCAGTCACTGCTTCTGTCTCCCTGCAGTCAGCAACAGCAGCTATTTGTCTGCATGCAGGCTCTGCATACCCTCGAGGTGACCGGGCAGGAGACTGTCACCTAGATCAAGGCCTGTGTGGCATCTCTAGAGGGCATTGTCCCCAAGGATCACGCCCTACTTCTAGGTGGCTCCTCTCCGGAGGATGATGCCATCTTGGGGCAGTGTGGGTTGGAGCCGCTGTCCACTCTGGAAGTGTCTGGCCAAATGCTAGGAGGTAAAGTCCATGGGTTTCTAGCCCGAGTTGGAAAAGTGAGGGGTCAGACTCCCAAGGTGGTCAAGCAGGAGAAGAAGAAGACGACTGTGAGGGCCAAGAGGAGGCACTTTCTCTTCAACTAAGATTCTTAGAGAATTGCCTAGAGCAGTGAGGGGGAAAGTGACTTTCCCAGGGTCACACATCCTATGTGTCAGAAGGAAGTTCCTCAGGTCCTTGGGACTTTGAAGGTTGGCTCTCAGCTTTTCTATGCTGCCTCTCAAATGAGAATAAAAAAGGTATTTTTAGTGCTTCAGAAGAAACACAGTACCTAGTAGGTACTTAATAAATGCTGGTTGAATTGATGAATCACCTAGAAGGCAGAGAATCATTAGCATACCTAGGTACTAAATCTTCTACAGGCATTGCTTTTAAAAAGTTGTCCATTATATTTTGTTCTCTTCTTCTATATTTCTTTGCACTTTGATACCTATCCTTATATCATGCTTCCTTAGATCATTGCCTTTGTTTTTACCCCAAAGAGAAAAGAAAACAACCGATCACTATTTACACGTCTTTCTACATTACTGGTTTCATCCTTTTGCAATATAGCACTATTTTATCCACAGCTATTTCATATCATTGAATTACACTGAAGTGATCCATCATTTTATCTTGATTTAGTTTAATAAAAGATGAATCACACTCAGAAAAGTTGTTTTTTTATGGATAGATATATCAAAATGAAGTACCCATAGGTTTCCAACTACAAAGGCAAGGAACCAAAGGATTTCTAATTAAACTTGTTTTTCTGAGCCTCTATTCTGACTTTTTAGTTTAAGTGGATAATGAAGTAGTCCTGTTTTAGGCACAATTTTATGGAAAAAATAAGAGGCCTCTTAAGACAACGGCCCCTTGCATTCTTTGAAATTTTACTATATTTGATAAATTTGTTAAATCCTGGGTGGGTGGGAAATCACTCAGTCCATTGTGACTATATTTTGGGCTTGACCAATCAATCAACAAGGCAGGATGGCACAACCCTGGCCTTCAAGGAACTTACCTTTTTGTTTTTGAGGCATTTATTTTATTTTTTCAATGTTAATAGTATTTTGTTTTTTCCAATTACATGTAAAGATAGTTTTCAACATTCATTTTGGTAAGATTTTGAATTTCATATTTTTCTCCCTCCCTCTCTTCTCTCCCCCTTCCCCAAGACAGCAAGCAATCTGATATAGGTTATATATGTATAATCATGTTAAACATATTTCCACATTAGTTAGTCATGTTGTGATAGAAGAATCAGAAAAAAAGGGAAAAACCTCAAGAAAGGAAAAAAAAACAAAGCAACAACAAAAAAGTGAAAAGAGTATGCTTCGATCTGCATTCACATTCTATGTTTCTTTTTCTGGATGTGGAGAACATTTTGCATCATGAGTATTTTGGAATTGTCATGGATCAATTGTATTGCTAAGAAGAGCTAAGTCTATCACAGTTGATCACCGCACAATGCTGCTGTTATGGTATACAACGGACCTTATTTTTTTAATGAGGGAAGGAAGTACACAAAATGGAACTGAAGAGAGGAAAGGATAAAGGGACATATGTGAGGTCATGGTGATGAAGTCAGAAGTGCTTGCAAAGAAGAGAATGAAGGTTGGTTTGTCAGGATCTCTCTCCAAAATGGAGGTCTTGTAAAGAACTCAGAAATGGCATAAGGGGCCAGCATTTCAAATGGACATTCCAAAGTAAGGATGCTCCAGGTGGTATAAATAATAATTGTAAAAAGTATGTAGACAATTATTATACAGAGAATACAAAGAGAATAAATATAATGTAGTTAACTATGAAATAGTTTCAGAGGGAGGGTATTAGTAGTTGGAGACCCCTAGAAAAGCCTTTTTTTGGTAGAAGGTGGTGCTTGAGCTGCATCTTGAAGAAAAGAAGGGATTTGATCACATGGAGGTGAGGAGTGAGTGCATTCCAAGCATGGGGATAGCTAAGGCAAAGGCATATAGACAGGATACAGAATCCTGTAAAGAACATTGAGAAGTCTAGTTTAGCTTAGTTATAGAGTGCACAAGGGGAATACTGAACAATAAGGTTGGAAACATTGCCTGGTAGCAGATTATGAAGGCTTTTGAAATTTTTAAAAATGAGTTTATAGAGGCACTGGAGTTTACCAAGTAGGAAAGTAACATGTTGAGATCTATGCCTGAGAGGAAGGGGGGAAAAAACCCAACACATTGCAGCCATAATACAGGAAGTCCCAAAGTCTTAGCTCAGTTTTTTTTTTAAAACTTTTGGAACATCCTGTACAGAATGAACTGGAATGGAGAGAAATATGAGTCAGGGAGACTAATTAAGAGGCTTTTATCATAATCTAGATAAAGATTTATAGCAAAGTCTTTTTGCCTAAGTGACTGAAGCTTAATTAAAGCCTGAGTAGGTCTATGGAGACTGTTCCTAAGTAAAACAGTAACTCTTTGGAAGTATTAAATTCCCCTCAAAGTTCTATTGTTAGTTTCGGTACAATAACTTTATGGTATGTTTCATCAATTTCATCTTTTTTTGTATACACTATCAATTATTGCAGAATATACATGAAAATCCAAGCTCATGTTTGCTAGATAAGGAAAAGATGACATGTTATTTTGATGACTGTTTTCCAAAGTTTTTACAGTGTTTTTAGTTTAGTCGCAAAAGGCTATTATCTTTCAAGGAATGTAATTTTCAGTAAATGTGCCTATATATGCCATACTTTTCATTAAATAATATGGCACAGTGGATAAAGCTACAGACTCTGAGTCAGAAAGATTCATCTTCCTGAGTTCAAATCTGGCCTCATACACTTCCTAGCTGTGTGACCCTGGGCAAATCACTTAATCATGTTTGCCTCAGTTGTCTCATCTGTAAAATGAACTGGAGAAGGAAGGAATGGCAAACCACTTCAATATCTCTGGCAAGAAAACCCCAAATGGAGTGAGTCATGAAGAGTCAGATATGACTGAAAAAATGACTCAATATTCTTTTTCAGAAGTGGCAAACAATTCATTTTTACCATGGTTTCAAAGCCATGTAGACTTTTTTCCTGAGACAAATAAAAAAGGTTTTTGAGTGTTTCTCATTAAGTACTCATAGGTCTTCATAAGACCCTAGAGCTAGAGCTAAAAGTGGCCTCAGATCAACCCCCTCAATTTACAAATGAGAAAATTGAGACCCTGGGAAGGGAAGTGATTTACCCAAGCCAGAATTTCTCATATGAATTCACTGGATTCTCTTTCAAGAACAATTTGTCTAGAGCACAATTTAGTATTAGATATATCCACCTTGGATTCCATCCAAGAAGATTGTACTCATATGTAATTTTTAAGGTCAAAACTTTAGCAATTTGATTCAAGAGAACCAGCTTTGGAATCAAGAAAACTGACATCCTTTTCAGGCACCTACTGACTGTTTGGCCCCAACCAGCTCTCTAAGATTGGATTGCTGATTTACATCAGTAGATAGTGTTTGTTCACTGAGAGTTTCACAACTATGCCAGTTAAATGATAGGTCCAGTACAAATGGAGGATAAAGCTGAGGAAGGAAAGTGCCAGCCTGGTATAGGGAGTAGGAAGCCAGTGTCAGGGTCTAGAAGACCCAGGTTCAAGTTGAGCTTTTGACATCTACTGACTATGTGACCCTGGGCAGGTCACTTTATTTCTTATTGTCCCCTTTCAATTCTTTAAAAAAACAGATTTCTGCATTGAGAAAGGGATTTTCTTCACCCAGCAGGTCTCAATACTAATGAAGTCAGATTCCTACACTGCTGCTGATGCAACATATTAAGAATATGAGGGATAAGGAACCAACTGTACATCTCAGCCAGTTTGATATTTCAGTTTCCTTGGTAGGAGCTAAAGGAGATAGTTGGCAAATGCCTCCCTAGTAAAATAAAAAAGAACATCCTAATGTGGAAATATGTTTTGCATGACTGTATATGGATAATGGGCATTGCATTTCTTGCCTTCTCAATGGGTGAGGAAGTGGAAGGGTCAAGAAAGAATGTAAAACAAAAAATAATTTTAAAGAAAAAATAAGGGAGAGGCCATCAAGAAACTTGAAGGGGGTTAAAGTGATGAAGAACAAAAGATGGGCATCATCCTGGTCTGAACATTTTCTGTGATACCGACACCTCATGCTTCCACAACCCATTCAAACCCATCTAATAGGGGAATAAAGGTCCACTGACATTAGTCTGTACCAGATGTCATGCTCTTCCATCTAAAAATAAATTTGAGCTGAAAGCTGATGCTGAATGGAGGCTGCTGAATAGGACATATTGATATCTGGGATAGGCATGAACCGCCCCTTTTGGAAAGATAAGAAATGAAAGCTAACTGAAAGGCAGCGGCTCTCATATCCTACTTCAAAGGCAAACCTTGCTGCTCAATTTAATGAAAGCAGAGGAAGTAATAGAAAGAATATTGGATTTGCAATTGGAGGAACTGGGTCCAAAAGCTACATTTGACTTTAGCCAAATCATTTCATCACTCATAGCTTTGCCTCAGTTTCCTCATCTCAAAAATAAGTGGGCTGGACCAGATGGCTTCAGCAAGGTCCCTTCTAGCTCTCTATATAAGATTCTATTATCTCATGATTCTTCACATTTATGATCAGAGAAAAAGAGGTTTGGGATGAATGTACCATAATTCTGAAAAACAAGACCATAGGGATTGTTGTTAGTTAAAATAAAGCATTTGTATAGTAGCTAGGTAGCTTGCTAACTGTCTTGATTCTCAACTCCTATGATTGTGTGATTGTTCATATGTGTTCCAGGAAACCTTTGTGTCCTCCAAGAGGGAGTTATATATGTTATAGAATTGAATTGTAATAAATGCTAGTTGCCTGTGGGGAGGTTAAACAGGGGTTCTTAACCTAGGGTCGATGGACTTGGTTTTTAAGCATAGATTTAAATAATTTTCAATATAATTGGTTTCTTTTGTAATCTTACATATTTTATTTTAAGCATTTAAAAGCATGATCCTGAGAAGGAGACCAGAAAGATCCATGACACATGGAAAAGCTTAAGAACTCCTACTCTAAAGGCATTTACATGAAACCTTTAGTAGTGAAAATGACTGCTGAAATAATTTGTCTTTTGTAAAATACTGTACTTTTATACATCAACCTTGCTTTTAGTCAGCAAAATGAGACAAATAAATGGTGATAAGAACCACCTTAAATTGGAAATGCCCTATAGTATTCTTTTTTGAAGAGTCTGCCAGCCACCAGAAACTAGGGAAGGTGCCAAGATAAAAGACTATCACTCTTAATATGTTTATTCTAAATATTTATCTGGATGGGGGAGGGGGATGTTGGGAGAAGCAGGGGGAGGTGTTAGGGAGCAAACTGTTGTAGATCTATGTATGCCTACTCTTACAGAGCTGTAAGTTTGCAGTAGATAAAAAAAGAGATTTGACTGATGCTGAAAACCCCATGCGCAAAATTACCATTTGGATTTTCATTGGGGTCAGTTCGGTGGCAGAAATCTGACATTGATTTAACTTTTGTACCAGCACTTATTGTCCAGTCTCAAGCCATCAGACGATATTGTCTGAATCCAACAGGCAGTAAGTGTCCTAGGAGGATAATGAAGACCTTAACAAATTCTGTGCTCATTTTCTTAAAGTAGCAAAAACCCAAGAGCAATGGAGTGTGTTCATCTACTAAATCAATAATGGATCTTTACTTCCAGATACTCTTCATTTTTCTTTAGACGCAAGGACATATTTGTCATCCAGTAAGTCACGGTGCTATTACTGCAGTGTTGCCAGGTGGTGTGGTATTATTGCATTTTACATTATGTAATTATTCAAATTCTACTTATGTGTGTTCATTTTTCCAAAGCAAATATATATTTGTATATGTTACAATTTGCCTCTGTCTTCTAGATTTCCTTCTCCATTGCATGGCAGTGCTACTTTTTTCTGTGTTTTTTATTAGCATGTGTAAATGGCTATGCATTCATAAACTTAATATTGCATATATTTAAAGTAATTATCACGGACTCATAATTATGTAAATTTTCATCTCTAAAAATTATCCTCCTTAAGTGAAAGTGACTGTACCAATTTATTATTCTATTAGTGTGACTAATTGTGAACCTGCTTATCTAAATCACGGGTTTCAAATTAGACCCTCCCCCCCCCAAAAAAAAAAAAACCAACAACTTATCAAGCAGTTTTCTGTGAGTATCTGAAAATGAAAAAAAAAATACCAGCTTCCAACCCTAACTAAAAAAACCTACTAAACATGTGACCAGCTGTCAGGTCTTCTATATATGTTACCAGTGTTCATAAGCACCCCCTTCTTCTCCCTCACAAAGTGATCAATATGCTTGGGGAAGGCCATAATTTCAGCCCAGTTGCTATCCAAATGCAGCTCACCCAGAATACAATGAGCAGCTCACTAAATGAAAAGATGTGGAGGAAGAATCAAACAGCAAATGACTTAAATTTCCAGTCCATGTGCTACAAGTCAGTTTCATTTCAATTCAAGAAGAATATATTAATTGGTCTCCTACTTGTCTGGAGACTAAAAAGACAAAATAGACCCTGTCCTTGAAGAGCTTTCACTCTCTTCTCTAATGAGTGAATCCCAGATCTTGCTGGCTCATTTCAACTTCAAACATTGACACCCCTAGCAGGGTTGTAATAAATCCTAGCACAACCTAGTACTAGGCTTCTAAATTTATTAGCTCATCATAGTCAGTCCTAAGGATAATCACGATAGAATTAGTCAGTTCATTTTCAAAGATTTACAGAGATTAGCATTCCAAAATTTTATTAATACATTTTCCTTTTAAATCAACCAATGATCAAATTTCCTATTAGTATAGTTCCAATGTTTTATGAAAATAAGTTTTCCACTAAGAATCTGCAGTTATTAAAGGAAAATGGTTGATGCTATTGAGCTAGAGATTTAAGTGATCACATCACAAATAAAATATCCATTACCAACTAGTACTCTCAGAGGTGACCTCTCTGCATTCCAGGCTAACAAGTGGCCAAATCCTATTTCGTTGATTGACTCTCCCAAATGTCTTTCTTCTTCAACATATGAGAAAATTTTTTTAAAACCCACCTTTTTCTTCTTGTAATAAGTACTTCAGAGGAAATCTCACTGCTTTTGTAGCCTACTACTCAATACTCCTTCCTAAAATGAGTGACAGATGCCTTGACCGCTTTTAGCCTCTGATGTTCTGCAAAGATTCAGATCTCTTAGCTCACGAGTTCTAAAATGAAAAGTTTGGTTTCTCTGGTCCTTTATAACCATTTATATACAAATCATGAAGGGCACCATAGCAAAGTAGATAAAGAGCCAGCCTTGGAATCAGGAAGATCTGGGTTGAAGCCATGCCTGTATCATATACCAACTGTGTAACCATGTGTAAGTCACTTGACTTTTCAGTGTTCCAGGCAACTTGCTAAACCTATAAATTACAGAGGAGTTGCCAAATAGGACTTGGAAATAGCAAAGGAGAAATTTGGACAGATAGAATGTTGGACTTAGAGTCAGGAAGACCTAGCTTCAAATCCTGCTTATTCCACTTACTAGCTGTGTGACAATGAACAAATCATTAAACTTTTGGCTTTCTTGAGTTTCTCTTTCTTTATAAAATGAAAGGATTGGGTTAAATGGCCTATGAAGGTTTTTTTTCCCTTTCTAGACCCATAGTTTTATGATCTGTATTAGTAGATGGATTTTTGATACTGTGTATACCTCCCAACAAGTCTAGACCAAAAAAGAAATCATAATAAGTTGAATTGGAAGCGATTTTTTTAAAATGAGGAATCTAGGATAAGATGATCTTCCTAGTTTTTGTTTTTTCCACTCTAGATTGCTCTCCATACAAGTCAACTCCAGGAAAGGTGATTCATTTCTGACCTCAACCAGAGAAAAAGAGTCTTAAAATGCTGTCTGCCACCCTGGTTGATGGTTCAAGCTATATACACTTCTTTTCTGGCTGTAACATGTCATCAATCCCATCTTCATTAAAGTCCTAGCTGAGCACCTTCATGTCCACCTCTTCACCTTCATCATTATCACATCCAGTAGGTGAACCAGGGCTGTCAACAGAGGCATCATTCTGTCCATCAACTGGTGTATCAGCTTTTGCTCCATTGTCCCTGGAGATGCCTTCATTTGTGTCTGAGGTTTTAAATTGAAATTGTATGGCTCAGCAAGCAAATTATCTGTTGGGGTTTTGGAGATAGTCATGCCAATGGGGGAGGAGCACAGTGAAATGGGAGATTTTCTGCCCTTGTTGCCCTGGAAATCTGAACTCGGCCTCTTGACATCTCTGAGAATAACTTTCCTGCCTTTTGCCCTCCTCCAGGAAGGTTTGCTTTGTCTCTTCTTGCTGCTGTTTCTGACAGTTCTTCTGCTCACTGCAGCCAACACTTTGGCTGACAAGGGACTTAGCTATCACTTATTTAGTGGTTCATTTTCTGACTCTAATAAGAAAGGGTACATTACCTTGCCCTTGCCATACAGGGTGTTCATGGTCAAATATGCAGAACTAGCCATCAAGATAAAAATTGATTGAATTAAGTCTAATAATTGGACAGGGCATGTTAGGTCTACAGAAGGACATTTTTAAAGAGACTTGTGAGGAAATCCCAACCTTCATACATAGTGGAAAGGGAAATAAGTCAAGAAAAAGAAAGAAATGATAGTTCAAAATATTGATTTAGATGGTGCACTATGATTCTAAAAGTAGGAACACCAATTTAAGTACTACCTTAAGTGGTACAATAAAGAGACCCCATTGTGGAGTTAGAAGACCTGAATCCAAAAGCTGACTCTGCTACATGCTACTTGTCCAACATTGGCTATGTCCCTTTAATTTTTGAGTTTCTTTATTTGTAAAGAGAGGAGATCGAACTAGATAATTCCTAAAGTCTCCCCAAACTCTAAAGCCTGTGATCCCATAAAAAATTTTCAGTGGCTTGGCAGAGAGGCAACTCATATTCTGGTTTTGTTTGTTGTTGTTTTTTTTCCAAAAATTGGGAGGAAATACCTAATAGTTTTGTTTTCTTCTCACCAAAATAGTTTTTTTTTAAATGTAAATCTGCTATTTAATTTAATTCCACAAAGTAAGCAAGGTTAGTAATTTTGTCAGGGTTTTTCGTGTGTGTTCTTAAATGTAACATAATTGGTTAAATACACATTTCTCTTCCCCCCTCCCCAAATCATTGGTAATGCTGGATTAAGCTTCCTGTCTATGGATTATCTGTGGCTTTCTATTTGGGCTAAATTTTAATTCCCTATAGATTTCAACTGACTGACCTTGAGAGTAAGCTGAGTCTGTGCGACAATATGGTCTTCAATCACCACTGCCAACATAAATAAATGGTTTCTTTCTGGATCTATCAGGAGTAATCTGAGTGGAATTTAGGTTTTTGATAGACTTTTTTAAAAAAGCGGAGACATGAAATAATACCCTCTCTCAAAAAGGGGGGCAGGGAGAGGAGCAGTGCCCTGGGATTTAAGGCAGCTCAGAACTTAGTAGTTTAAAGTGCTACCTCCATATTGGAAAATGGTAAAATCATATTATAATATAGAAATTTCTCTCATTATTAATTGTCTGATTATCCTTAAAGCATGAGCTGCACTATTCCAAATGAATCAATGAAACAAGGATACTGTCACAAGAGATTATTTTTTTTCACTTTTCCCACATGAAACCTTTATTAGATGCCTACTGTGTACGTTGTATTCCGAGAAACAGTTTTAAAAAATAAGTCCATCCCTCAGTGAGGAGATAAAAATATCTGCCCTTGCAAAACAGCACTGTTAATCTCTATGTAAATTGATCTCAGTTGCAGGTTATTATGCCTGTCCAACCAGACAATTGTCCCTACAAGAAACATAATCACCTCATCAATGCTTAATCATCGCTTGTGTCCTCAGGTGACTTTCCCAACTCCATAAACCTTTTCCCATTTCTCCTGAATGCTAATATATGGTATCCAAAGTAGCCTCCTTATTCATCAAACAAATCAATTTCTCAAACCACCAAGAAGTATAAAGGCTTCAGAGCACATCTGACCCCTTATACTATTTTCATAATGTAAGCTTGAGAATCAAGCTAATTATCTGGGTAATTTGAACGGAACCCTTACTTTCATTTGAATATGCAGACAACTTATGCAAATAGCACTCCTTTGACTGGAATCAGGCTAGATAATTGTATCATTTCTGAAATTTGCCTATAGACCTGAAATAAATTGAAAAACAAAGAGACTATCTGAAGTAATGTGATTGTAGTGGAAATATCTCTGGCTCTGGCATCAGAGGAGTTCAGTCCAAATTCTATGTCTTATGATGGATGTCTCTGTGATTTTGTCCCATCATTTAACACTCCTGGGGCCTCAGTTTTCCTATTCTGTAGATCTGAGAGGGCTGGACAAGATAAGCCCTGAAGTTCCTTTCACCTCTACTTATATGATCCTAAGAAATTAAAATGATTAGAGTTTAAAATAACTTCTTTCCTCTTTTATCTTGACTGACAAATTAGGTAAACCCCCAAAAGTGAAAGAAATATTAGAATTGATTTAATTAAAGATAATGAAATATGGGGGACCTAAGTTTTTTTTTTCCTTTTTTTGATAATTGGTACCTTGGTAGCCAAGGAGAGGTGTTTAGTCATTTTCAGTTGTATCTGTCTTTTTGTGACCCCATTTGGAGTTTTTTGGGAAAGATACTAGAGTAGTTTGATATTTCCTTCTCTGGCTCATTTTACAGATAAAGAAACTGAGTCAAGCAGAGTTAAGTGACTTATCCAGGGTAGCACAGCTAGTAAGTGTCTGAGGCCAGATTTGAACTCATAAAGATGAGTCTTTCTAACTCCAGGCCTGAAACTCTATCCATTGCACCATCTAGCTGCCCCTAGAATTGGAGAGTGTCACAATTTGAGATCTTAACTTTCTATTTTTGTTTTAGATCTCCAACTGCATAGAAACTCCCAAGTCATTGGATTTCATTTTACTTTCCATTGAACCATATGGTACTACAGATGACATGGAATTATCAATAATACTCATTCTTGTATGGGTCCATGATCTCAGCAATCAGTCTGTACTTTCTCCACTGATATAGATTCTAAACCCTCAGTGGCTCATTACTACATGTGATTTTTATTTATGTCTTTTCTAAAATCATCTTTAAAGGATACATATAATGTGCAGGAAGCCTTCATTAAGTTCTTTTCAAATATCATGTGTACCAGTATAGCTCTTGGGCTAGTCATGGAAAAGCATAAGATTTAAAGCTGAAACGGACCTTAGATCCTTAGATATCATCTGGTCTAAACTCTTCACCTCATAGATGAGGAAACTGGAGTCAAAGGGGTTGAAGTGACTTGCTATGGACATATGTCACCATGGAAACAGAAAGGGGTTGAGAGATATTCTTTTCTTTTTTTGTTAATTGTTAATGTCTCATGGATCTCTCTCTCCTCCCCTCAAAATCATTATCTATTATCTTATCATACTTAACTTAATTTGTCCTCAAATAGTCACAAGCTGATGCTTGAAGACTTTCCATCATGGTGAACATGTTTCTATATTATGAGAAATTTTCATAATCAAATGTTATTAGAATACTTTACCAGACTTAATCAATTAAATAATATTGTTCACAGCTATGAATTTTGGACTTTCTAAGAATTCTCAGTTGCTTGTTGATTTTCCAATGGGAACTTCTCCATTCAATTTTTTAAGGTTTTGTATGGGGGAGGGTAGTGAGGGTCAAGTGACTTGCCCAAGGTCACATAGCTAGTAAGTGTCAAGAATCTGAGGATGGATTTGAACTCAGGTCTTTGTGAATCCAGGGCTGACACTTTATCCACTATTCACCTAGCTGCCCCTCCATTCAATTTTTATACTACATCTTGGTTCCCTTTTTATGTTTGCTGGTCTCCTCAGAATAATTATAATAAAATTCAGACAGGATATTAGAAATTTTGTTTGGGATCTCAGGCAGAAGACTAGAATGGGGAATCTGGAATTTGATGGCTGAATTTGATGTTACTCTTTCTGCAGTATGCCCAACTCAAGTTAATATAACCAGCAAGTTTGCTATCCAATTGAGTGTAACATAGCGTACTGTTTCAGAATGGAATCAAGATTAATAGTTTTATAAATGAGAAATAATTTCATCCATGAAGAGCTAAACTTTTATAGATCTTTGTTGTGTTTTTTAATTCTTGAGAGCAATTGTGCTCATAGGTTTCTGAACTCTACAGGGTAAAGTAGCAGAATTTAAATGAAGTCATACCGTTAACCCCCTCATTTTACAAATTAAGAAAATGAGTCTCAGAGATATTTAAATGACTTGACCCAGGGTCATACAAAGCTAGTGCGTATAAGATCTAGGACTAAAACCTAGGTGTCCTGACTCCAGATGCAGTGCTCTTTCTTCTATACTACATTACTTATGACATTATAGGACTTCGCGAAGTAAAACAACACAACAGAAACAATGATTACTATAAAATATTGCTTAGATTTGTATGCTGTCCTATAGTATTTATAACACCTTCGTACATATATATACATGTATAAATAAATATATATGTAAAATCTCATTCAATACTTATTTTTAAAACCCTTTGAAAATGGTAATGTATTCATATTTGTAAAGAGAATGTGTGGCATTGAGGATAGAAAGTTTTTTTTATTTGATAGTTGAGGTAATAGGGAGTCACTGAAGATTATTGAATGGAAGAATGACCTGTTTGGATTTCTGCTTTAGGATTATCAGTTTGCCAGGTGTGTTAAAATGAATTGGAAAGGTAAGGGATGAGGTAGAGAAGAAAAACAAAGAAGAAACAAGTATACCAGTTGAGGCTAGACATGTTACAAGAAGTTTGGTGGAAGTAGAAACAAGAAGACAACAACTAATTGGATATTGGGGTGAGGATGGTTCTGAGGTCATAGATCTGTTTAACTAGAAAGATGATGCTATTCTTGACACAAAGGAAGAAGTCTAGAGGAGTAGTAGGTTTTAGGGGAACAATAATGAGTGCTTTTATGGACATGTTGACTTTCAAGATAATATATTTTTATAATGACCTCAATTTCATTATCAATTATGAATTTTTTTCTTTATGCACTCTCTTCAGCCCTTAGATGTATGCAAAAGAAAAGAAGTAAGGGACTTTAAGACAAATTGTTGAAAATGATATACATCTAAGATATTCTGGGAGAAGCAACTAATATATACATTCTGGGTCCCTGCTTTGTTTTTATAGATGGATGGCATTCCTGAGTTTGAGAGAAAAACATGGTTGAGATTATTGTAATTATTCTTTTTCCATGTTTGTAGTTATGGCACAAATATTCTGGAGTAGTAGTATGATAACAGGTATGTTATTATTTGGAAATTACTGGAAAAATATATGGAATTCTTTATAAAATTTATCAAAGCCTTATAGCTTTACATCATATTAATTAATTAATTCTTCAGGTATTGATCCCAGAGGGTAGAAGTAGGAGCAATAGGTAAAAATACAAAGAGATGGATTTCAGCCAGATGTAAGGAAAACTCCCCCTTTAAGATTATCTTCAGTAGACTCTGTATCATATATGTATCTATTTCTTTACAAGTTCTCTCTTCCCATCAGAATGTAAGCATCTTGAGGACAGAGAGTGCTTTTACCTTTCGTTGTATTCCCAACACTTGGCACAATACCTGGTAGGGACTACATGCTTAATACATGTTTGTTGATTCATTCATAGCAATTAGGTATGTATCAAAAATGAAATGAGTTACTTCGAGAGATAAGAAGTTACCCATCATCAGTCACCTTCAAGTAGAGGCTGAATGATCTTGTGTCAGATGGGATACTTTGTAGGGATTAGGAAGAGATGACTTCTGGAGGTCCTTCCAATTGCAATTCTATATGCCTATGATTTCATCACAATGCCTTGGACATAGAAAGTAGTAAATAGCAGTATTTGTGACTTTAAATATCATTGATAGAATTAGTATTTGACTTCCTAATTGAATAAGAAACATTTAATTCTCCTGACATTGAACAACATGGTATGTGGAGATTTTAGTGGTATGCTTTATAGCCCATTTTTGGGGTGCTACCTGAATGACCTTGGGTTGGTCACAGTGCCTAACCTAAAATGGGGCCCTAGAACATGCAATATTTTGAAGTCATCTAGCTCAACCCTGTAATTTTACAGATAAAAAACCTGAGATTCAAAGAAGTAAACTAATTTGCCCAATGTCCCACAGATAGTAATGCTAGAAATGAGATTTGAGCTTACATCTTCTGACATCAAATCAGGCATGGTTTCCACTATATTATGTTGCCTCTCAAAATTTAGGAAGTTCTTCAAGGTATAATCAAACCAGTAGCCTAAGGTTGAACACTAGCATTCTAGTTCAAAAATCCTGTTTTGATTCTTAATTGTGGTGGAGAGATTTTTTTCTGGGTTCTCAAAAGCTATACTTGTGTAGCACAAGATCTGGTAGGTGGTTCCAAGACAAAAAGTATTGACTTCTGCCCATCTGTTAGCCTTTACTCTAAATGACTGGTCAGGCTATCTCCCTTCTGCTCATCTTTCATGACAACTATGAGATACACATTAATGGTTGCATCCGGGCAGAAATGTGTTACTATAGATGACACATGTGCCTGAATTCCTCTTCATTATAATGGAAAGAATGATGAGGATCAGAAATAAAGTATAATTAAAGAGAACTCATATGGCATGCCAGAACTCAACTCTGTTGGTAGAAACATAACACATTAAAGTAGACTACATGTAGGTTACTGTGATAGAGACAAATGTGAGATAAATGAGCACAGTTCATTGAATCTCTTAAGGAATTATAAATAGAAAAAGATAAATTCACATGGAGGATACTGTGAATTTTTTAAGGAAGTTTTTGCTTGGCCCCAGGTCAACAGTTCTGAAATTTGATGCTGCTAATTTGACCACAAGTCCTGCCAAGAAGCAACCTCTAGAATTCAATTTGGTTTAGTCTTCATGCTAAATCACCACCTTCTTTTGTCATTCAGACTGTTGACAACAGTATAGTTTTAGTAATTTTCTCTTTTAGGTTTATATTATGGATTGGACCAAAATTATTCTATCATTTTACATAAGCTTCTGAAAAAGCTAGAGTTCCCAATGGGCACCAATTCCTTCCAGTCATTGTATCTTGTCTTCTGCCTCTGATTATATTTTATTCTACTAGAAAGTCTGGTCTTTCATTTCACCCCCTTCCCCTCCCCAGTTAGTCTATTTATATCTTGCATGTTCACAAACTATTTGGGTAAATATTAGGAAGTTCCCAAATTAAATTTGGCACATATTTAATAGTGATTTTATTAACATCAGCAAAGTCCTAAAAGTGATTAGATAGTTAAGGAATGTTGATTAGTCCATGAACATTTGTGTATCACAGGAAGAATCTGTTCAATGAAGTACATTTTCTAAATAGTGTCTTTAAAGAATTCACCAAAGCGAAAAAGTAAAGGAAATCAAGGAAATGCCTACTAAAGTCACTTTAGAAAGTTCTTAGTACAAAGAACAACAAGATCTAGCTATGACAATTTAAGGTAATCACATCCTTCAAAAGAAATGAAGAAGAAAATCTGCTTTTGTGAGTAATTTTAAGTACTTCACCATGCTTTCCCTTTCTCTGTTTTTCTTCCACCTCCCATATGTGAACCTTTCCATAGCTAGTCTTTCCAAGATACTAGGTTGTAAGGAATGTAATACCTATAAACAAAAGCCGATTTCTTATGATTTTGTCAGGGAATATTCTTTGTATTAATTACTCTGGAAACTTTCAAGAAAAAAAAAATTTTGGCCCTCCCCTAACCCTGCTCCAGTTAATAGAAAAAATCTATTCTCTCTTATCTGTTACTTTTTCTTGTTCTTCCTTGAGGGATCCTTATAGATTCCCATTGAATTGAATTTACTAATAAAGATTTTAAGCTTATCCAAAAATTTATATGATCTACTTCAACTCCCTCCACACACATGCTTTACCTAGGTCTTTTGGTCCCTTTCATTTTAACACCTCACCCTTATGCGTCCTTTCTTCATCATTCATTATGTCATGTTTGGCAATCTAGTTTTTCTTTTGTTTAAACATCTTAAAATTTATCTCCTCTTGAATCAAAGGAAACTTACCTCTATTAAGATCACTAAGAATCAGTCAAAATGCATAGATGCTCAAAATGGAAAATATAAAGAAACAGTTATATGTTTTCATTTATTTTTAATATATTTTTCAAATTCTGAATTCCAAATTGACTTTTTTCTTCTTGTTCCTCCCCCACACTTTGAGAAGACAGTCAATAGGATATCAATTTTACATGTGAAGTCATGTACAACCTATTTCCATGGTAGGAACATTGAAAACAAATTTTAAAAAGCAAGAAAAATTAAAGAAGGTAATAAAAGTATGCTTCAATCTGCACTCAGTTAATCATTTTTCTCTCTGAAGGTGGATAGCATTTTTCATCTTGGGTCCTTTGGAATTATCTTTAAAAATTGTATTGATGAGAGTAGCTAGGTGTCTCAGAGTTGATCATCATTACAATATTGCTGTTATGGAGTACAATGTTTTCCTGGTTCTGTTCACTTCATTTAGCATCAGTTTTTATAAGTCTTCCCAGGTTTTGCTGAAACCATCCTGTTTATCATTTCTCATAGCACGAAACAGTTATATGTTAATCTATTTTATTTCATTAGACTTTGGTTGTTATTTGCAGTGTTCAACACATTATGCATGATTAAATGTGTTAATGAGTGAAACATTGATGTATATGGTATAAATTCATATTTTATTTTACTATTTGTTATAATTTTTACTTTTTCAAGAATAAGTCTAAACTTTTTGACAGATATGATTTGGTGAGTTATCTCTTTGTGTGTGTGTGTGAATTTGTTGAACCAGTATATTATGTTCAATGTACAAATCAAATGATATTAAGGTATATGAAGGAATTTTCCTTGGAGATATTTGTTCTAGTACTTTCTTTCCTTGAGATTAAAGTAGGACATTTGAAAGCCTGCATTAACTCTTTTTGGCCACTAGATACTATAATATACTAAAACTATCACCTCTAGTATCCTGGAAAAAATTAATAAGTACCTAACAACCCCAGAGAGTAACTAGGAAATGAGAAATACACTAAATAAACATACTGAAAAAGAAATTAGTAAAAGGAATCACATTAGAGAATTTAAGGCACAATAATCTACTTTTTCAATAGCTGTCAACATTTGGGATCCTTTATGTATTTCCAGTTTGCATCTAGAACTCTGTCAAGATGCATCATTTTATCTAATGTACAATACATTTAACACAATCTCTGTTACAGGTTACTTAGTTATAGAAAATCCATCAAGTAAGTTGATTCAAGATTTTTTTTTAATGTTGACTATAGATTAACTGGCTTGATGAATCTTGATGTGTGGTTCCTCTTTGTATGTTTATTACAAAAACCTCCAAGCTGGATATAAATCATAAAAGCATGACTAATTGCATGGTAACTGGAGAAATGCTTTCTCTCTCTCTGGGGTGAAGTCTGCATGTCTGTGTTTTAGCTTGGGAAGTAATACAGGGCTATTTAAACTCCTTGGGGTTTAAAATCCATGTCATTATGAGAATGAGGTCACTGCAATATTTTATATCTTCTAAAACCTTGTAATGTATAAAATGTTTTCTGAGTGACAAAGAGGTATTATGTGCTTTAGAATTCAATGATAACTTTATGCACTTTCCCTGACTTAGAAAACTTGGATTGGAATGAATATTAAATTGGTAATCCCAAATCTCTTGCAAACAAACTCTCATTGACATTTGTTTTATACCATGAAAGCTAAGAAATTGGACCATCATTAAAGGAAAATGAAAGGATTGTTATTGGTGAAGAAGATCAAATGGCATTTAAAAGTCTGTGCTGCTTGAGATCTTTAGAAAAAATCGTAGTTTTTTAATGTCTATTTTCTTGAACTGTTGAACAGCATGTGCAGTCCATGGAATAAAGGGGGAAAAAAATCTAACATTCTTCCATGTTCTGTCTTTCTCTAAATTTGAGGCCAATAAGTAAGAAAGCCTTCCTGCAACACGTCGAAGAGCTCTGCACAAACAACAACCTTAAGTTTGAAGAAGAATTTTCGGTATGTTACTAGCAGTTGTCACAACATTGTGAGACCTCCAGTCGTTTCATGTGTCACATTTCATGTCCGTTTTAAACAGGCAAGGCCATGAAAGACTCTGGCCTTGATAATCAATACCCAATTACCAGGTTGATTGTTTAGATAGTAATGTTACACGGATTTGGTCAGTGCAGTCTTTAATGCAACCTGATTAGAACTGTTCACCTAGTGTGTCAGGAAAAAAATCATCTTCTTTGGACCTGCCTCCCCTAGCAGGAGAAGCTCCCTTCTCTTCTCAGTCCTTCTATCAAAAGCAAGGCTCCATATTTTGATTAATATGGTCACCCTCTTTGTGTGAGTTAGGTAGAGAGTTCAAAATTCTGAACTGAACTTTACATTTAATCCTTGGGTTGGGGTAGTGATTATTTAACCTAGAAGGCCTTGGTTATATCAGTGTGTATAGTTTGTAAGAATAGTGTAGGTATACTAGGAAAACAAAAATCTGAGATGATGTTTTCTCAGAAATGTAGGAATGTAGGATAAATTAGATTAATTCAGATTTGTATTGCGAAAGAATTGGTCTCCACCATTTTTGTCAGACTAACAAATTTATGACTATGTCCTTAGTTAGTGCTTAGTGCAAATAATGAACCCCTGAGGCCTGTGTAGTAAACACATTATTCAAATTTGTACTGCATATTTCCATTGCACTGGAACCAATGACCATATTTTAAATAATTATAACTCAAAATAGTGTGAATTCAATTTTGCATTTCAATTTTATATATTTTTATTTATAGGCTTACATAAAATTTGGGGATGGGGAGAAGAAAAAAGGAAGAAAATAGTGGAAAAACTTTTTAAAGATCACATGGAACTTTCCTTCATTCAGCAAACTATTAAGAATTCTTTATAAACATATATAGAACATGTGTGTATTTTTTTTAATATCCTTTGCTCTTAAACTGCTTTGTAAATGAGATTTTGTTCAAGTATATTTAGATGTCTGATCTGTTGGATATTTGGCCTTTTAAGTTACCTTTTCTAACATGCATTATCATTTTATATCACAGAAATAATTTTCTAATCCATTCCCCCAAAACTTCATTTTTGATTTATCAGCTGTTTGAACTTATAAAAATACGAACCAAAAAAAGTACTTATATAGACTAGATTATAATATTTCAGTCTCTCAGGGAATAATAACCAAAAAATGTGAGAAGATTAATGATGTTTCCTACAGCTTTTTGGTTATGCTAGTTAAGTAATATTGGTCTGGACTTAATAAAACCAATGGTACCATAAAATTCTCCTGAGTAGTAATGGAGGGAAGACTTTTGTTTAAAAGAGCAGAAGTATAATTTCACTAGAACAGGAGCGATTATAATTAAATTATGCATGACTGAGTAGATGAAAAAATTACCTAGCCATAAAATTTTACATTTTGTGTTTCATATTGGAGAGTTTATAGTTTTACTTTTTTTGAAGGACTATGGTTTCAAAACATCTATTTAGGGGATATCATTAATATGATGTACTTGCAAGTTTATTCTAAATTTTTAGCAATTACTTATTTTCCAAGTCTTAATTTTGTAGTGGAAACAAGTATAATATTGGCCCATTTTAAATGATCACATATTTGTTATTTTTTATAACTGAAGCCATACTTAAATTTTGTGGCACACAAAATCCGAATATATAGTGTATTATCTTAATTAGAGTATCTTAAAGCAGAATCACATTGTCTCCCTTATTAAAATAATATATTGGAAGACATTATAGTACCTAAAATGATAATATGGACAAGCAAAATTTTCTTGTAATAATAAAATATTTATTCAGTAATTTTATTTATTAAATATGATGTCATGATGTCATATCACATTAGGAGCTAAATTACACTTATGTAGCTAGGTACCAATTTCTGCAGAGAAATAAAAACAAATAAAGTGGCCCCATGTATTTGAATTCATACTATTTCAAACTATTATTAGTTAAAATATGGTACTGGTTCCAATGCAATGGAAATATGCAGTGCAAATTTGAATTATTTGACCACTCCACAGGACTCAGGGATTCATTATTTGAACTAATCAGGACATAGTCATAAATCTGTCAGTCTGACAAAAAATGTTGGAAAGCAATACCTTCTTAATACAAATTAATCTAATTTATTTCATATTTATAAATTTGCCACAAATCTAGAAGTGCAAGTTTTCTTTCTGGCTTCCTTTAAAAAGAATGGAATCATTAGACATCTTGGCATATGAATATTAAATTCATCTTAGATACTAATTTGATTTAATTGTATTTAACCAGCCTGATAAGCTGTTTGTTCAGAATTCAGGCCTACTTTCCACCTAAAAGAACAATTCAGGCAGGCAGGCAATCAACAAGCAGTTATTAAACCATTACTATGTGCCAGGTCTATCTCTGACCTTCAGTTTCTTCATCTAAAAGATGAACATAAGTATATTTGATGTGCTATTGTCTAGGTTATTGTGAAAATAATGTACTTTAATATATTAATTGATTTTTTGTTTCATTGACATTATTTATATCTCTACCAGTGCACATCTCAACCTCTCCACATACCTTTTCATCCATTTTTTCTAGTCTCTCCATAAAATCAACTCAAAGAAATCATTCAACTAGGTTTCCTTTATCTCTCTTGTTATTCAATTTTATTTTATTTTCAGTTCTATATTCTCTTTCTTCCTCCTTCCCCTCCTCCTGCTATTCAGAAGCAAGAAAAATAATCAACATTACATGTATATGTGTTTTTGTATATACATATATATGTATATGTGTGTTTGTATATACATACATATATATATATATATATATATAGTCATGAAAAAGAAATTCTCACATTAGCTATGTTGGAAGGAAGGAAGGAAGGAAGGAAGGAAGGAAGGGAGGGAGGGAGGGAGGGAGGGAGAGAGGGAGGGAGGGAGGGAAAGAGAGAAAAGAAAACATGTTTCATTCTGCACTCAGAATCCATCAGCTCACTATATAGAAGTTGATAGCATATTTCACCACGTCGCAAAAGAAAACACACACAAAACAGAACATGAGAAATAAAGAAAGTAAAAAAGTATGCTTCCATCTGCACTCAGAATTTATCAGTTCTCTTTCTGGCGATGGATAGCAGTTTTCATCATGGGTTCCTTTGGAATTGTCTTGGATCATTGTCTTGATCAGAGTAGGTAAGTAGATCTAATCTTATCATATCACCTAAGGAAGATCGCAGTTGATCATCCTTACAATATTGCTCTTACTGTCTAAGATGTTCTCCTGGTGCTATTCTCTTCACTTTACATCAATTCATGTAAGTTGTCCCAGATTTTTTTGAAACCATCCTGCTCATCATTTCTTATAGCACAATAATGTTCCGTCACAATCATAGGCCACAACTTGTTCAGCCTTTCCCCAATTTGTTGAGCATCCCTTCAACTTCCAGATCTTTGATATTACAAAAAAATGACTATAAATATTTTTGTGCATGTGGGTACTTTAACTATTTCAATATACCTATGCTGCTCTTTTATTATTAATCTGTTGTTTCTCATTTTCAATGCATGTCCAGTTCACCCCCTTTTCTGATAATGCATGCCCTCAATAATGCCATTTTTCCACTCATTTCATACAAGTCATCATTGGCAGTATGTTAGAGCCAACTTATGACATACATCTTTCCATTGCCATATGGATCACCTTCAATTTTGAGAGATTTTGGTGTTCTGAGGTCCTTAATTATATTGCCACCATCCTTGTGGGTGCCCTCCCCACTTCCCTTTTCTTTTGTCCTGGTCCCTACTTTTGGGATGGCCGGGTCACATTGAGACCACATGACTGATCACACATCTTGTATAAAATGGGAGTCACCAGCTCTGTTCCTTCTGGTGAGATAGGGGACCTCCAGTCCTTACCATCAGTGAGTTGTTACTAAATCCCAAGGTTTTCTAGTTCTTGCAATCTGTCCTTCCTATGTCCTTTGGACCTTTGTACACTACCATCTGACTCACTGGTACAACCAGTTAACACAAGTGTATTTAACCAGCCCTGGTATAGTTGTACCTTTAGGACTTAATGGCATTTCTGTTTCCCCTGAAACTGAACTTTCTTTATATGTTGTCTCCCCTAATTCTCCTCACATTTTTGTTTTTATATCTGTATCACCATGCTTTTAACATGTGGTAAATACTCAACTGATTTTTTATTCATTCACTGAGATTTAAAGAGATGGGCTAGTGTAGCAGAAAGTAGTTTGGGAAATTTCCCAAGTGTGATGAAGCCTGTTCATTGATCATCTATAGCCCTTGTCTGAATTATATTTATAATGGACTAATTCAAAAGTTTAAATAGTCATACATGTCATAGTCTGGAAAACATGCATTTAAAAAATTTATCTCATTTTAAAATTAGAGACAGAACAATCTCTTTGATTATGAGAATAAAAGAAATAAAACAGTACTCAAAGTTTTAAGTTTAAGATGTGCTTGGTATTATAATGTCTTCAAGTTCAAGGCATTGTTGAAAGAATTCTTACCAGAATTCTAATTAATTAATTAGAAATTATAATCAATTAATATGTAAATGGAACTACAACCTTATTAGAGTGGGTTTATTCCATATTCTAGTACTGCGACTTACTACCAATGTGACTTATGACATAATCTTTCTGGTCCAAAATTCATTAAAAGATGACCACAAAGGACTAATACTCTGTGACCCTTTTCTTCAGCCAATCAAAACATCTCCTTGTCTTATCATTCTTTGTAATTATTGCCCTTGTCTTTCTGTAAATTCACTAGAACATGAGTTAAGTAATTAATTAAAATACATTTATTAACCATTAAATACATGCGAAACATCGTGCTAGTGCTAGGGATACAAATTGAAAAGCAAAACAATTCCTGGCTCCAAGGGGTATACAATCTATTGTGTATCTAAGATGATATACACAAGAACTTTCAGCTGCAAGGTTTAGGGTATGAAAGTATCATAAATGGAAATACATCTTCCTTAATGCCATTTCTATTAAAACCATATTGGTTTTTGATATTGAGCCACATGATATCCATGTAAAATTCTCAAAATTCTCCTCTTATTCTTTTAATATCTCATGGTTGGGGGCAGCTAGGTGGTGCAGTGGATAGAGCACTGGACCTGGATTCAGGAGGATCTGAGTTCAAAGCCGGCCTCAAACCCTTGACACTTACTAGCTGTGTGACCACAGGCAAGTCATTTAACCCCAATTGCCTCACCAAAAAACAAAAACAACAACAACAACAATATCTCATGGTCACTAATGTAGGAAGGCAATAAGCACATACTATGTGCCAGGCATTGAACTAAATGCTTTATAAAAAGTATCTCATTTAATGCTCGCATTAACCCAGGAGGTGGGGATGCTACCGTTATATCCATTTTACAAATGAGGAGACAACCACAGGTTAAGTGAATTGCCCAGGATCACACAGCTAGTAAATATTCAAGTCCTGACTCAAGGAGCAGTGCTCTATCCACTGTGCCACATAGTTGTGTAATAACTAGCACTGACTATCCATCTGTTATCTTTAATTCATATTACATACCTGACTCATTTCCTTTTACTGTACTTGTCATATAGAAATCATCATCTTTAATATGAAACAACCCACTTATCTCCACTATCCACCATTCCTTAGACCGTCTGTGATTTTAATTCTACAAATGTTCCATGGATTTGTGGCCAGAAAGTGTGATAGATAAAATATATTTTTGTTGAAGAAATAGGGTTTCCCAGGGAGATCAAGGAAAAAGGAAAAGAACTTATATGTATAAAAATGCTTATAGGGGCGGCTGGGTGGCACAGTGGATAAAGCACCGGCCCTGGATTCAAGAGTACCTGCGTTCAAATCCGGCCTCAGACACTTGACACTTACTAGCTGTGTGACCCTGGGCAAGTCACTTAACCCCCATTGCCCCTCAAAAAAAAATGCTTATAGCAGCTCTTTCTAGTACCAAAGAATTGGAAACTGAGGGGATGCCCATCAACAGGAAAGGGGCTGGACACATTATCCTATATGACTGTGAGAGAATACTATCATGATGTAAGAAATGGTGGAGATAATGATTTCAGAAAAAATACTAGGAAGACATATAGGAATTGATGTAAAATGGAGAGATAAAAATCAGGAGAACAATCTGCACAGTAACCACAATATTTATTTTGTTTTAGCATTGATTTTTGACCCCATTTAGGATTCTGCCAATGCACAAGCAGCCAATTTAAAATGACTGCTATAGCTGAACCCTCCTTTCCTGATTGGATTAGGTTTTTTTGTTTGTTTTTGTTTTTGTTTTTAGTGCTCTGATATAGACAACATAGCAAAGGTAGTATTGACAATAAAGACAAAGAAGCTGGGTTCAAGTTCTGGCTGTTACTTACTGTGTTTACATGACCTTTGCCAAATAGCCATTTCAGGGAACCTGTTCACAATTGAACATCCTAAGACATATTCAGATTCATTTTTGTGATATTGCATGGTAGCCATGTTTAGAACCTTCTAACTGTCTTCTTAAAAAATAAGGTAATTATTCTTCAAGGGTAATTTGGAGTTTGTAATTCTCATTTCTTCATTCTGAAGCTTACTTGCTCACAGTTTTCATCTTACTCCACTTTGCCTCTCTTCCCACTGAAGTAGTATCAAAATATATGTTGACTTAATTTGAAAGATCATTTAAAATTTGTCACATATTTTTTTTTCTTAGCAACAAACATTTATTTTATTTTCCAGTTACATATCAGGGTACTTTTCAACATTCATTTTCATAAGATTTAGAGTTCCAAATTTTTCTCCCTCCCTCCCTTTCCTCCCCCCTCCACAAGATCTCAACCAGGTTATATATGTACAATCCACAAGTGTTCTTTTTAACAGTTCTTTCTATAGTGGTGCATAGTAAGCTTCCTCATTAGTTCCTTGGGATTGTCTTGGATCATTGCACTGCTGAAAGTAGTTAAATCATTCACAATTGCTCATTGAACAATACTGTTGTCACTATGCACAATGTCCTCCCAGCTCTGCTCACTTCACTATACATCGATGTTCATTAGTCTTTCTAGGTTTTTCAGAGATCATCCTGTTTGTCATTTCCTGTAGCACAAGACCATTCTACTACAATCATATAGCACAGCTTTTTCCATCATTCCTCAATTGATGGACATTCCCTTGATTCTCAATTCTTAGCCTCTACCAAGAGTTGCTATAAATATTTTTGTATAATTTTCCCCATTTTTCTCTTTTTCATGATTACTATTGTTAACTGTTTCCCTTCCATCCTATTCCCTTCCCCATGATATTTATTCTATTATCCATCTTCTTTCATCCTATCACTCTTCAAAAGGGATTTGCTTCTGTCTGTCCCCTCCCCCACTCTGCCCTTCCTTCTTTTGCCCCTCTCTCTTTATCCCCTTCCCCTCCTATTTTCCTGCAGGGTTATAGAGATTACTCCACCCAATTGAGTGTGTACATCATTCCATCCTTGAGCCAATTCTAATGAGATTGAGGTCTTTGAGCCAATTCTGATGACTGTTAGGCTCATTTACTGCCCAGATTAAACAGATTACTCCACCCAGTTGGGTATGTATGTTAGTCCCTCTTTGAAGCCGCTCTGATGAATTTAAGGTCCTAGAGCTTTTTCTGATAAGTGTAAAATTCATTTATTGCCCTGCTCCTCTCCCATCTCTTCCCCCACTCCATAAGCCTTTTCCTGTTTCTTTCATGTAGGACTTCACCTCTGCCCCTCCCCCTCCCCCAGTGAATTCCCCTCACTGCTCAATCCAACCCCAAAGATGTCATCACCTAGCTAAGTGACACAGTGGACAAAGCATCACCCCTGGACACAGGGGGATCCCAGCCAAAACTTTGCCTCAGACACAGACAGTCGCCCACTGTACGACCCCAGGTATGTTTCCCAGCTCCAATTTTTTATGGTTATCTGGAGTCTTGTATTTAAAAGTCAAATTTGCCATTCAGTTCAGGTCTTTTCACAAATATCTGAAAGTCTTCTTTTTCATTAAAGTCCCATTTTTTCCTCTGAAAGATTATGATGAGGTTTGTTGGGTAGATGATTCTTGGTTGTAATCCCATTTCTTTTGGCCTTTGCAATATCATATTCCATGCCCTCCAGTCCTTTAATGTAGAAGCTGCTAGATCTTGCACTATCCTGACTGGGGCTCCACAGTACTTGAATTCTTTCTTTTTTGGCAGCTTGCAATATTTTCTCCTTGACTTGAGAGCTCTGGAATTTGGCTATAATAATCCTAGGAGTTTTCCTTTTGGGATCTCTTTCTGGAGGTGATCGGTGGATTCTTTCAAATTCTATTTTAGCTTCTTCTTCTTCTAGAATTTCAGGGCAATTATCCCTGAGAATATCTTGGAAGATGGTGTCTAAGCTCTTTCCTTGATCATGGTTTTTCAGGTAGACCAATAATTTTCAAATTATCTCTCCTGGACCTATTTTCCAGGTCAGCAGTTTTTCCCAATATTTCACATTGCCCTCTATTTTTTTATTCATTTGGATTTGCTTTATTGTGTCTTGGTTTCTCATAAAGTCACTGGCTTCCATTTGTTCAATCCTCATTCTTAGACAATTATTTTCATCAGAGAGCTTTTGTACCTCCTTTTCCATTTGGCCAATTTGACTTTTCAAGCTGTTGACTTTTTTCTCATGTCTTTCCTGCATCACCCTCATTTCTCTTTCCATTTTTTCCTCTACCTCTCTAACTTTATCTTCCAAGTCCTTTTTGAGCACCTCTATGGCCTGAGACCAATTCAAATTTTTCTTGGAAGCTTTATATATATAGGGGCCCTGATGTTGACATCTTCTTCTGAGGGTGCACCTCGGTCTTCCTTGTTACTGAAGAAACTTTCTATGGTCCTCACCTTTCTCTGTCGGCTCATCTTTCCTTTCTTTTACTTGACTTTTAGCTCCTTATAGTGGGGCACTGTTTCCAGGCTGCAGTATCCCAAGCTTAAGTTCCAGGTGGTAGGATTTAAGGAGAATCAGCTTCTTCCTTCGCCCGGCCTGCTCCCTTGTCCTTGGATTACCCCAGACCAATTTGCTAATCAATCAGATTTGTGTGTCGTAGTTGTTAGCTCCAACAAGCCTGTGCCCCTCCCCGACCTGGGCCACTGCTACTCAAGCCTACCTCCTGGTTCTCAGCAGGGGTGTAAAATCCAAGTTCTGCCTTAGCACCATCATAGACCCCTGTAGTCTCCCCCCTGCCCTCTCACCAGACTGTGAGCTTAGTTCCAGATGACACTGGTGCTTCAGCTGATTCAGAGGCTCTGGGGGTCTGCTTCTCTGCTGAGGCCCTTCCTGGGACTGGATCTGTGTCAGGGTGACTGTGGGGTTGGGCTCGACTCCTGTATCAGCACAGCAGCTCCCTCCTTCTGACCTTCCATGCCGTTCTTGGTTAGATGATGATTTCAGCACATTCTTCTGTGAGTTTTGCTCCCCTGGACGTTTTCCTATGGTGTTATTTGGATGTTTTTTGGAGTGATGGTGTCATGAGTTCAGGAGTTCACTGCCTTTCATCCGCCATCTTGGCTCTGCCCTGGTAGTGTCACATATTTTTTTTAAAACATTCTTCATTCTCTGCAAAATGCCAATGGTAAATGTCACATTGGACTATCTCCTTGACCTTACTGTGAGCACTGTAAACTTAGAAGGCCAAGTAGGTCACACCACAATGGTTTCATATTACCTTTGGGCATACATTGAAACAACTTGTTTTCACCTCTCCAAGGGGAACTTTTATGCAATCCTTCCATGTAGCAGCAATTTTTTTCATAACCTCTAGTTTTGGGGCAAAGACCAAACATTAAAAATACCAGCAATCAATTCGTCAATAAACATGCATTCATTAAGCACATATAAAATCAAGTGAGATAACATGTAAAGCTCTTTGAAAATCATTAAATTCTAGATACATTTTAGCTTTTATTATTATTATATTCCAAGAACCATGGTGGTGCTAAAGATATTAATACAAAAGTGAGACAGTCCCCTTTGTGAAGAATCTTAAATACTACTAGGGAGATATATCAATCTACAAGCAATTTTTAAAGTCCTTGCTATGGGACAGCTAGGTGCTGCAGTGTATAGTATACTTGGCCTGGAGTCAGGAAAACCTGAATTCAAATAAGCCCTCAAAAATTAGGTGTTTGACCCTGAGCAAGTCACTTAACCTCTGCTTGTCTCGGTTTCCTAATCTGTTAAATTGTTGCTTGTCCTTCATTTCTTGAAGAGGATCATGACTTCAGGGTGATGTCATGACTTGACCAGAATTGAAATTTAGTAAGGGAGAGCTGTGTAAGGTCACCAACCTCACTCTCTCCTCCAGAGCCATCTGGGTCTTGCCTCCTAACTTCAGGGTTAGTGCCCTATCCACTGCACCATTTAGCTTCCCCCTCAATCTATAAAGTAGGGGTAATAGCACCTACCTTGCAGGATTTTGTATCAAATGAGATAATAATGTTTAGCACATAGTAGGTATTATATAAATGTCAGTGATGATGATGACGATGATGACGACGATGATGATGATGTGGTGCCAGGTGGTGCTGTACTACATGCTATATGTTGATTAGACGAAGAAAAAAACAAAAACAGTTATTTCCTTCAAAGAGTTTACACTTTAATTGGGAAGATAACATACACATAAATTGGTAAATACAACAGGAAAAAAGCAATCTTTTTCACCTATTATGCCCCCCATACCCTACATTCCTCTCCTTCTTTCAGTGACCAAACTGTACAAAAATAGAGATAAATTAATAGTAGGCACAAGGCAAACGGGTTTTTTTGTGTATACAAAATAAATACACAGTAATTTACTGGGAATAATTGCAAGGAGAGGGACCCTAACAAATGGGGGAACTAGGATAGGCTTCTGAAGTAAAATGACTTTTGCACTAACCCTTAAAGGGAGCTAAGAATTCTAAAAGGATGAAGTAAGGAATGAGAACATTACAGTTATAGGAAACCCTCCCCCCCCATGGAGGTAGGAAATGGAACACTGTGTATGAAGAACAGCAAATAGAAGTTTGTTGGGAGTGTGGTGTGAACAATAAGGGGATAATGTGTAATCAAGGGGCAGCTAGGTGTCACTATAGTGCATAGAGCACCAAGACTCATATTCCTGAATTCACATCCAGCCTCAGACACTAGCTGTGTGACCCTGGGTCACTCACCTATCCCTGTTTGATTCAGTTCCTCATCTGTAAATGAGCTGGAGGAGGAAATGGTAAACCACTCCAGTAACTTTGCCAAGAAAACTCCAAATGGGCTCATGAAAAGTAATAATGACTAAAATTGACTGAACAGCATTGTTGTATGATCAGCCTGGTAAAGATAGGCTGGAGCCAGATTGTTAAGATCTTTGAATGCCAAATTGAGGAATTTTCCTTAATCCTAAATGCAAAGAGAAGACAGTGAAGTTTACTGAACAGAGGATTGACATGGTCAGACCTGCACTTTAGTAATAGTTAAATTATTGCTTATGGGTGGTCTAAAATTGTGTGATTCTTGGCACCCTCTGACCCACTTTTGCTGAAATTACACAGAATCAGGTGGAACCCACACTGGACTGAGGTTTATTTCCATATCTTTCATGGATTGCCAGGGTCACTTGATGAGCCTCTCCATGAATAGTTAAACTAGTCCATGGACAAAAAAACCCCAACAAACCATTTCTTACTCATTACCTACATTTAAAACTTTCCATTTGGGGGCAGCTAGGTGGCACAGTGGATAGAAACTGGCCCTGAAGTCAAGAGGACCTGAGTTCAAATGCAGCCTCAGACACTTAATACATACTAGCTGTATGACCCTAGGCAAGTCATTTAACCCCAATTGCCTCACCCAAAAAACAAACAAACAAAAACCCCTTTCCATTTTAGTAGAACCTACAATCATTTGGTACAACCTCTGAGAGCAAAGTATCACCTCCACATGTTGGCATCATCTAGAATTTTTTCTTCTTCCTTGGTGTGAACCATTTTCCAGTTGCTAAATTTCTGTAATAAATAATGGCAATGAAAATTAAAAGTATTTTCCCATTTCTCATTTTTCATTGTCATTAGTTTTTAGGGTATTTTTTAAATACATTGGGCTGGAACTGCTGTAATTGCACAAATTTATCTCTTCTTCTTTATCCTTTATTTTGTTTTAGCATTGATTTTTGACCCTATTTGGGATTCTGATAATACACAATTAGCCAAGTTAGAATGACTGCAATATCTTAATCCTATTCTTTCCTGTTTTGGGTAGTAGCTCTTTCATGGAGTCAGATACTCCAGTTCCTAAAACAACAAGAACAACAATAACAAAAACAAAGGGGGCGGGGGAGGAAAAAGCCAACCTTTTCTTTCATCTTCTACCCCCATAAGCTTGATATTTTCCTTGGCATTGATATCCATACAACTCTACTTTCTGATTCTTCTCCTACCTCACTGATTATTTCCTTCTCTGTCTCCTTGCCTAGTTTATCTTCCTCCTAACATCACAATCCCCCACTGGGATCTATCCTTAGCCCTCTTCTTTCTCTATATAAAGTGTGTTCCCAAACTTTTACTATAGTTTTAAGCTTTATTAACTTAGCATACACTAAAGATTTGATGCTACGGCATATTCACTCCCTTAGTGTTTCCTTAATGTCCTATAGCTAAGACTCTGAAGATGAACTCCACTGCTAACCTTTCTCTGAGTTTCTGGCTTCATCTCTACCAGAAGATTGCTGTTCAAACCTTAAAGTTCACTTTGACTCCTCCTCTTACTCCATATATACAATCAATTTCTGGGTCCTTGAATTAAGTTCATCATTTCTTTTTCATCTTTCCTTTGTTCTTCACTTTCACTTGAAATGTAAGTTCAAGCTCTTGCATCACCTTTCCTGGACCATTGTGATAGCTTCCCAACAAGTCTACCTGCTTCCATTCTCTTTTTTTCTTCATACTACTTCCAACATAATCTTCCCATGCATAAATAAAGAAAAAAAGGGAAAAATCACTTAATTTAGTTTTTTTGTTTGTGTTTGTTGTTGTTGTTGTTGTTGTTGTCGTTTTGTCTTGTTTTGGTTTTTGTTTTTTTTTGTTGTTGGTTTTTTGCTGGGCAATGAGGTTTAAGTGACTTGCCCAGGGTCACACAGCTAGTAAGTCAATTTAGTTTTAATAGTTTTGGATTCATTTTGAAATGCTTCCTTCAAATTATAAAGCAAATCATGTATTTTTTGATTCATTTTGAAATGCTTACTCATAGCTCTAACACCTACCAGCTATCTGAACATGGGCACATCATTAAACCTCTCTGAAACTCAGGTTTCTTATCTGTAAAATGAGATACTTATATAATATACCTAACAGGGCTATTGTAAGGCTAACATTTTGTAAATCCCAAACTACTAAATAGATGGGAGTGCTTATTATGGTAAATATTATCATTTCACTCCTCTGCTCAAAATTTTCACTGGGCCTGTATTTCTCTACTTAATTTCATTCTTGGAAATCATGTCCCTGTACAATCTAACTTGAATCCACCCTTTATATTATAATCAACCTAGAAAACTTGATGTTCCATCATCTCATCTCACAGTTTCCTAACTTCTTTCTTTGTCCATTCATTTTTCTACACTATTTGACCTGCTGTAACCATCCAGCAAAACCTAGTCCAAGTTGATGCTGTTTTCTTGATCCTCTTAGCCAGGAGTAAGATCTCCAACATTTGAAGTAGCAGAATACTTTGTCTATTTTACCACGTACATCAACTAACACAATCTACTTTAGTTATTTGTGTGCAACTACTCACTTCTACTAGATTTTAAGTTCCTTTTGTCCCAAAACCACATATCAATTATATTTGTTTTCCCTTTACTTCTTGTACCTTAGACACAGTAGGGGCTCAGTAAGTGTTGAATAAATGAATCTCACTGTGAAAATATCAAAAAGGGCAGGATTCTGTGAGTACAAATGGTAAATAATTATAATGATGTTAAAGGACAACAACCCCCTAGGTAAATCAATGCAAGGTTCAGAAATATTAGCTGTTTCATTGGAAGAATTTTTAAAAATCTGAATTAGAAGAAAGCTAATTAATGACCTCCTCTAATGGTAAAGAGATTCGTATGCTAGCAATGGAACAAACTATGAAAATTCTTAAATATTTTTTACTATTCAATTATGAACATAATATATTTTATCTACAAATTTCACAGGTTTTGGAGACCTCTACTTTCTCAGGGTGTTTTTTTTTTTGTTTTATTCTTATGTTATAGTTACTAAAGCAGGTCCTGAGAAAATGTCATTACTTTTTACTGAAAACCAGTGGTAAAACTGATGCTCCAATTCAACATTCTTGCTGAAATCACTAAAAAACATACTTTTCTATGGCAATGTCTATTTAACAGAAACCCAGAAAAACTCTTTAACCTTTGCCAACTTCTCCAACTGACCAATGGTATTACCACTGAACAGGCATGAAATCAGACTGCCTTGGGAGAAAAAACAAAAATAAATCACCAACTGCCTTCCCTCCCATTAAGTGGACATTAGAGTATTAAATAATTGTCAGTTGTCTCTATCTGATAAAATACTTAGTAATCACCAGGCTATGGAATAATGTTCTCTTTGGCTATAGGGGTAGAAAAGGGCATTATTCATAATGAAGACTGACTTGCTAACATCCGTACTTAATCACATGACTTCATGAAGACTACCAACAACCTCACAGAAGGTGATAGTCTAACTTTAGCCAGAATCTTTAAGGTGAAAGTTCACATAAGCTTATATTGTTCAACCTGACAGTGATTGTTGAAGCTTTGTCTCTACTGCTAACAATATGACTTGGATTAAAAGGAAAGATGGCATGTTTGGGGAATGTTTTCAGCAATACAGATAGATAGTTTGAGAACATAAGAGACCCTTCTTTTATGTGGATGGCATTATGGAAATGGCATTTAAGATAGGAGCTACTGTTATATAGGCATTTGCTGACCTCTTGTTTTCTTTTTATGAAATAAATGGAAACTTTTCATTAATTACATTCCACAGGAGCTCCCTAAATTTCTCCAGGATCTTTCCTCTACTGATGCTGACTTGCCTTGGAATAGGGCAAAGAACCGCTTCCCAAACATAAAACCATGTAGGTACATTTGTTAAATCTTCTTTAGTTGTAAAATGTTCTTAAAACATGGCTACAGTAGAATTCAGTTGAGATTTCTTAGCTTTCTTCTTAATATGTTCATTTGTTATATTGCATTAATAGGAATTTATCTAATAACAAAAGTAAGTTTCACCATCAATGTTTTTCAAATGACATCTCTTTGATTTCTCATATCTTTTTTTTTTTGGTGAAAGTTAATATACCAAAATGATTTTCAGCTTGTTCTTTGCAAACATTAATTATGCAGGTGCAGGAAACTATAGAACTAGTAGTTTTTTAGCTTTGTAATTGAACCCAAGTAACTAACCTCTTTAACATTCTTTTCCAGACATTTTTCTGCAAATGAACAGAGGTTGTAGATTGATTTTTTTTCTTCTTTGAGAGTAAAATTCACGTGATGTGTTTGTGTATTGGTTTCCCCTAGGATTATAGCATTGCTTTCCTATGGATTTTCAACTATGTGTTGCAAGATTTTTCATTGAAGATCAGAGTGTAGGAGGACTTAAAAAGCTAGGATAGATTTTTATCAAAGGAGACGGGTTTATAGTGCTATAGTCAACACATCTTCATTTTTCACTTAATAATACCATTATTGTTTTAAGAATTAACAAATATATGGAAGAGAGAACAGAACATTCTTTTGTTAATGATAGCTATATTCTCAGATATTAATTTCATAACATCTGTTTCTACTCACAAATTTTTCTAATGCATAGTACAAATGATAAATTCTTATTTGCCAAATTTTGAAATTTTTGTTTTTATTCAAAAGAACTAGAGTTTTAAAGTATTTCTAATTTACTTAGTAAAGTAAATGTTAAATGCAAACAATTATTTGAAAATATTTCTATATTCTTTCATGTACTATTGATTTGACATAGAATATAATAAAACTGGTGGGAATCAAATATATAGGATTATTTATCATTGTTAATATCATCTTTTTTGACTCTTGGCTTAGATTTAGAAAAAATAAGACTATGAACCTAATGTCTATAGAGCTACCTAGCTGAAAGTTAGTAACTCTGAAATCTCTATTATTTTTCTGCATGGGCAACTAGTAATATTTTCTTCACCTGAAAAAGTAATTTACTCAGTGTTAATGTATTATAGTGGCCTTAAATGATAAATCCAGTTCCATAAGAATATACTTAATATGGTCCTAGGAATAACATGGGCATGAATAATATTTAATATAATAGTTAATATTATGATTTTAAGATCTTAAAATAAGATTTTCTACACAAAATAAAAAATTTAAAACCTTTATCCCAAGGAGTTCAAAGAAACATTATCTAGTTCCATAATATAGCCTTTCCCAGTCTCAGTTTAATGACCTGTAAAATGGGATAATAAGACTTTAATGACCTACAGTATAGGGCTGTGGTGAGGAAAACAAATTACACACCTTAAAATGCTATTGAAGTGAGAGCTATTGTATTTATTATGTAGTGTAATCATTGAGGATATAGAATTAAGACTCAGTGACTTCTTCAGAACATCCAGTGCTAGAACAATCTAGAACAACAAGTAGAATCACACAGTAAAAACCAAAAAGATAAAGTGAAATTAGATGAAATATCTATTGGATAAATTTTTTTTAAGTATGTTGCAAATGAACTCAGATGAATATTATATCATTTCTCAACATTGTCAAGTATCAGAACAGGCTATATAAATACATACATGCATACATACACACACACACACATATATATATACATACATATATATAAATATTATTTTCAGTTTTTTCAAAGCATTTAATATCTGTTCTATATTGACTCTTTAGTCTCTATTGCTCCATTCGGTATTATAATGATAATTAATATTGTATTAACAACAACAAAAGTATTAACTAATACATATCAGATTTTGAGGTGTACAAAGTGCTTAATAACTTTTTTCTTATGTTATCCTCACAAAAACTCTGGGGGAAAGTGCTGTTATTATTTCCCATTTTACCAATGAGGAAATTGAAGCACATAATTTAAGTGACTTGGCCAAGGTCACATAACTACTAAGTGGCTGGGACAGGATTTCAACTCAGGGCTTCCTGAATATAGATCCAGTACTCTATCCACTGCACCATCTGGTTACAAAGAAACACATGGAAAATTTCTTAAACTTTTGCTTGTCTCAGAGAATAGCGTGTTCAATCCTTTTATGATAGAATGTCAGAGAAAAAAATAATGTTCTCCCCTTAATTCCCAGTTGAATTTGATATCACATTTTGAAAAATTATAATTTATTATATATACATATATATATAAAGATAGCTGTGTACATCTACATATATGTGTTTTATATGGTTTTACTTTATCTATGGTTTTATCTATAGATCTATAGTTTTACTTTAATATCTCTGCCTGATTTTCCAAATGGACAAGAACAAGTCCCAAGCTCATAATATCTTCAATTTCAAAATTATTAACTCAATTTTATCTCAGTTAAAAACCTATCTAGGTAAGGCCACTGTATATTAACATGGACATGTGTGTCTCCTACTGTCCTTATGACAAAGGGTTGACAACAGAAAATTTTCTCCTCTATGTGCTTCAGGTGAGCCTAACCTTTTCTGTTCCTTGTTGCCCCTTGCCAACCCTATTGTACTTTTATTGGCAGACTATCTCATGCCCTGCAATAAGAGATCTAAACATTCTCTTTCTCCCTTGATAATAATATAACCCATGGCCCAGGGAACTCTAAATCTCTGGTTAATTCAGACAAAATGTTTTCAGGGGCTAACCTGAAAAGATCATTTTCTGTCTTGGTTGATTTTTCCCCACCCAGCATTTATCCTGGGAAAATTTTATCTCTCCTCTCCTCTCCTTTCCTCTCTTTCATCACTTTCTGGGAAAATCTCCAAATTAAGTTAAGTCTATGTTTCCACAAGTGTGGTAAAAGGAGTCTCAGCTCCAATACGAGCATTCAAGGTAACAAATGCATTTGGACAGCCTTTATTTTCCCCTACAGAAAATACATACACTATTCAAAGACTCCAGGAGTCCATGAATGAACAGAAGCAAAAAAAACGTCATGAATCATCCGTAAAAATCACCTTTAGAAGGAACTGAACTCATGGATGCCATCATACTAATATGATGCCGTTCTGGTGAATCCCCAGATCTTTCATAGGGTCATACAAAAATGTTCAAGACTTGTATTTTTCCACTGTGATTTGAACTTTCCCATTCACCTAGACAACAAACAGCTTGGAATTTTTAGGCAATCCTTTTCCCATTAAATATGTACCCTCCAAATAACTAATTGTAATAGCAAAGGGTAGCAAGGTCCAGGGCTTTTTCCCTTTCTCTCCCTATCCCTGACCCCACAAACCTTGGGCTACTCTCAAAGCAATCTACAAGGGTAACATTGACCAAGAAATCTTCCCTCTTACTTAGAAAGCTAAATTATATTATAATATTACCTATGAAACCAAAATCCATCTTCTTCTGAACAGAAGTTTAGGAATTAGAAACATTATCCATGAGCCTTTCTCTCTTGCCACATGTCTACTTTTGCCTTTTGCTTCTCTGAGAACTCTTTCTTTGCCCCAACTTCTGCCATCTCTTGGGCTTGGAAAATCCATTAAAAAGTGCCCAGCCTCTAGTCATAGGCTCAGAAAAGTTATAATTTATTCATGTAAATCCCATGTGCTTCTGCCCGAAGGTAGACATGAATAGATGATAAGGTAGATGTATAGAAGACTGTGAAGAAGAGTAGGCTTCCCTAAGGCCAGAATACATCTCTTCTACTGAACAGGATAAGGACAAAAGAAGAAAACAATCACAGAAGTCTTGGCCCCTTTTATAGGACAACATAGAAGGGTGACTCCTCCAAAATGAGATCATAATTCCCACAACCCTTGCTAGTAATTTTAGGGGCAGATTTAGTCACTAAAACCCAAAAGAAGCCTTCCTCTGTCTTCTCAACAAGGTACCAATGAGTTCACCCACTCCCCAAAGGGGAAAAACTTATGCATACTAGTTTGACTGGAGGGTTATTCACCTGATCAACTCCCTTCCCCCAGTACAATAATGTGTTTATATGTATGTAGAATTGCGTGGTTTACAAAGTGAATTACATATTCTATCTCCTTTCATGAGTGGTAGTATAATATAATAAATGAAAAGCTAGCTTCTAAATCAGAAGACTTGTTTTTGAGTCCTGTCTCTGGTACATGCTGGCTATCACCTTGGGCAAATCATTTGACATGTTAATGTCTTAGGAAACTCTCTAAGACTATATATGGGTTGTAGATAAAATGTTAACCTGCACTAGTTAGATGTAATTTCCTCATTTGAGAGTTCCTTATCTCAAGGAAATCATAAATCTGGTCCCCATCCCTTACTCATTTCATCCTCCTAAAGGGCAACTTAGTGGAAAGAGTGCTAGAATCAAAAGACCTGAGTTAGAATCTAGTCAGCTATTCATTGGCCTTGGCCAATCACTTTATCTCTCTGTACCTCAGTTACTAGATGAAGGGATTATACTAAATAATCTTTAAAGTCTTTTGTTTCCCTAAATCCTATTATCCATATAAGCAAAGCAGTGTGATTATTAGTTTACATATATGAACTATGAAACTTAATAAGATAAAGTGTTACCCAATGGTATATGGATAGAAATTATGCCTTTGGCCTATTACTTGGAGCCTGGTGATAGTTCTCCTATGTAACTAAGTCCCCCAGATAGTAAGTCCCTACCACCTGTCATCACTTATTGAGAGGTTGATGGCTTTAAATCCTACTTCACTGAATTCATATTCAAGAAGGAACTCCTTCAAGCTCCCTTTCATGATTCCTCAAGTTTTCTCTGCATTTTTACCACCAGAGACAACACAGTTCAGTGGAAAGAGTAGTGATTTTGGAATCTGAAGACTTTTGTTCAAATTCCAGCCCTTCTGCTTGCCACCTGCGTGACTTTGGGCAGGTCACTTAACTTCTGGACCTCATTTTCTTGATCTGTAAAATGAAGGGGTTGGACTAGGTGGCCTCTAAAGTTCCTTCCACCTCCAAATATATGATCCTTTCTTATTAAATATCATCCAGAATGACACTTGATAAAAATGTTGGTATTGATAAAAACGTTAAAGAGCAGAGGGTAAAAAGCATACTATATGGTATTGACTCATTAATAACCATACCTAGAATCAAGTCATTCAACAAGTTTTATTTTAAAGGTCTCTTGATCATATTTGTCAGTTTCACAGTTAATAAGTTCATTTTTTTTAACTGGCTCTTTTTAGATGAACTCCAGCCTTGGTCAAAAATCCAGCCTTTGTATAGTTTAAAATACTGTTCAGAAATATAAAATCCTATCCTTAAAATCTATCTTTGTCAAATGTTCATTCTTTAAATCCACCTTTCTGTTCTTATGTCCTACCACTCAAGCTAGGTGGTGAAATGGTTAAAGGGCTGTTTCTGGGGTCACAAAAACCTAAGTTCAAATCTAGACATCCTTTAACCTCTCTGACTCAACTAGAAAATGAGAATGATAAGATCACCTACATCCAAGGATTGTTATGAGGTTAAAATAAGATAACATTTATAAAGCATTGAAAACCTTAAGGCACAATAAAAATTGTAGTAATTGTTATTGCTATCAATCAGTGAAAGTGATTAAAAACTCCACTTATGCCCTTAAGGTCTTCAGGTGGCTTTTTTCTATCTTTTCTGAATTCTTAGCATTCTACATCCATGCTCATGGTATCATTTCCCCCCATATGGATCACTAAGAGTGATTCTGTCATATTATGCTATTTTTTTCTATTTATCCTTTGTTCTTTGGGTTTAACAAGTCTTCCCAGGCCCTCTGTCTTATCCTGAGCATATATGCTCAGAGAAGTTAGAAGAATTATGTCTCATGAACTGTGTCAGATTCACAAAAAGCTTCCCCACTACAGCATGTCAAAAAGTTACTGCTACTCATCTCCCCTTTCCTCTGTCCATTACTGAATAATCTCTTGCCTGTGAAATCTGTTGATCTGTATCATCCATTCACCCTAGGGACATCTGGAACTGCTCCCTTCCAAGATGTTCCAAATCCTGATACCCTTCTATAAGAAGAGTCTCATATTTATGGTTTAGATGCTAATATTCAGTGGTTCTTCCTCCCTTCCTTTTCTGTGTTACTCTTCTCTGTTCTAATTTTCTGAGAAAGGTGAAACATCCCCTCTGACTTGAACTTGTATTTCTTCCTTTCCTCTTTGAAGTACTTGACCATTATTACAACATTTAATTCTCCTTGATGACAGAGTAAGGGTTTTTAACCGTGTGTGTGTGTGTGTGTGTGTGTGTGTGTGTGTGTGTGAGAGAGAGAGAGAGAGAGAGAGAGAGAGAGAGAGAGAGAGAGAGAGAGAGAGAGAGTGATAAACCCCTTTGGCAATCTGGTCAAGCCTATAAGCATCTCAGAACAATGCTTTTAAATTTATAAAATATATATGGTTTAAAAGGAAATAAGTATATTGAAATTCAATTATCAATTTTTAAAAATCATAGACTAAAGTTTAAGAAGTTTAAATAATTTCTGACTCTAAGAGAGATGTGATCCCTGTAAAGACTCCCTCCAGACTTCACTTTCTTCTTAGAGGCCAATGTGACACTGCTGTGTAAATAACTGCTGAAATATATAGAGCCTACTGAACTGAAATGCCAGTCTATGAAACTAGAGCATCAGGTTCTATATTTCAAGATAACAAATTAGTTCATGGAAGTAGAGTTTAACTCTGGCATATTAAGGGAGCAAGCCACTTCCTGAAGTAATCCAGACACTGCTAAAGCTATTCTTTTTTGCTATTTATTCTTTTTTATTTTTAATTTATGGAATAAAACAAGCATTTCCATTACATTATACTATTTTGAAAAAAGATGACTGCATTTTTATTCTGAAAAGGCAGGATGTCATAGCTAATAGAGAGACAACATTAAGGCTCTGACAACCTAATTTCAAATCCAACCTCTCACACATATTAGCAGTGTCCCTAAGCAAGTTACTTAACTTTAGAGTGCTCTAGGAAACTTTCTAAAGGAAATAAGTTTCCGAGAAGGTACTGGCCTATTTTGATAGAAATCATAGATTCAAGGCCTATCCTACTATTTATTATATTATTATTTTACTATAATTATCTCTAATATCCCTTCTAGCTCTGTGTGATCCTATTATTTTATTTATGAAACGAAAGCACTATAAGTACCTATTTAAATAAAAACAGTAAAGTTTCCTTCTAAAGTTCTCGACCTTCAACTGAGAAGTTGTTTATTCACCCTGTAGGATCAATCCCAAGGTTCTGAAAGCAGGTTTCACAAATGTTCTCTCGTCTTCATTTTGATTACATTTGCATATCTCCTTAAGGCATCAGACTATACATGACAGGCTCACTAAATTTATCCTTCCCTCAAGTACTAATAAAAATTCCTACTCCTTCTAAAATGTTATATTGCCACCAATTACCACTACTTCTTTCCTCCCAAACTGACCCCAAGCATATTATTTAGTGGAATACTTTCCACATGGCTCTTTTATTCCCAATTTCTATGCAATATGAGGAGGGAACTGACATTAATTATGAATGAATATCACCCCTTAGGAAATGATATTCCCAAATCATCTGAGAATTTTAGACCAAGGAGGACTGTATGTAATATACATGCTTACTTTTAGAGGCTGAACCATAAGACTTTGCTCTTATAAATGTATGAAATTTTACCATAAGGTTGAAAGCAGGATTTTAACACCTTCATATATGAAGCTCACAAGCTTAAAAATACTATAATTACTAGCAAATGGATACAGAGAAGAATATATTATCAGATAAAGTAGGCCTTGTGAAAGCTTTCCAATATAATGAAGGTTTAATTTCTTGGTTTCCGGACACTTAATGTGTTCCCTTCAGTAATAACAGTATTAAACAGAAATCCATTAAGATGTTTTTATTATGCAGGAATACAAAAAAGTCCTTTCTCAATCAAGTGGAACCTTTCCCTATCATGATAATTGCTGACATCTATAGAGCATATTAAGTTTGCAAAGCATTTTATATACATTACTGCTTTTGAGACTTATCATGCTTCAGGCAGGAATTAATTTTTTGTGTGCTTTGAGACTCACAACCCTATTGGAGTTAGGTACTAAAGGGTTTAATATTCTCATTTCATAGATGAGGAAACTGATGCACAATAACTTGCCCATGGTCACATAAGCAGTAAGTGTTGGAGGTAGAATTTGTTTTTTGTGGGGGGTTTTTTGTTTGTTTTTGTTTTTTGTTTTTTTTTAGTGAGGCAAGTGGGGTTAAGTGATTTGCCCAGGGTCACACAGCTAGTAAGTGTTAAGTGTCTGAGGCCGGATTTGAACTCAGGTACTCCTGACTCCAGGGCCGGTGCTCTATCCACTGCGCCACCTAGCTGTCCCTGGAGGTAGAATTTGAACCAGGACTTCCTAACTCAAAATCCAACACTGCATTTACTTCACCATGCTTCCCTTTCTTTAGTGATATAAACATATCAGGTTAAGTGTGTATATATATATATATATATATATATATATATATATATATATATATATATATATGCATAATATATGTTTAAGCTTGAAGATGCATGGGTTACTTTCAAAACTCTTCAGAATTACAATTTACTATAATTGAGTACTATGCTAAACTTTTTCTCATTTCCAGTTAAGAATCAACATTGATGAAGTTTATTTTTTTTACATAGATAATAACAACAGAGTGAAACTAATAGCAGATGCCAGTATACCAGGATCTGATTACATCAATGCCAGCTATGTGTCTGTAAGTATATGTGTGTTATCTGGCTTTTCGTTACATTTCTAAGATTGTATCTATATTCCTTTTCCATCTTCTTTCAAGCAGCAGATACGTGCAAACTTCCACTGATTTTCATGTAGCAAAATTATGTGGTTTATAAAGTAATATGTTATAAAAAGTCATGGGGCAGCTAGGTGGCACAGTGGATAGAACACCGGCCCTGGATTCAGGAGGACCTGAGTTCAAATCCGGCCTCAGATACTTTACACACTTACTAGCTGTGTGACCCTGGGAAAGTCACTTAACCCCAATTGCCTCACCAAAAACCAAAAAAAAAAAAAAAAGTCATATATACCTGTGATTTGGGGAAGCTAGGAGGTGCAGTGGATAGAATGCCTGGACCTAGAGTCCTTAGTTCAAATCTTGCAGGTACTTATTAGCTATGTCCCTGGGCAAGTCACTTAATCCTGTTTGTCTCAGTTTCCTCATCTTTAAAATGAGCTGGAGAAGGAAGTAGCATATCATTCCAGTTTCTGCCAAGAAAACCCCAAATGGTGTCACAAAGAGTGAAACAAAATTCAAAAACAACTGAACAACAATACCTGGAAGTCAGTGAGTAAGGATTTTTTCCAATTGTTTTTAATTTTTTTTTTTTTTTTGTGGGGCAATGGGGGTTAAGTGACTCGCCCAGGGTCACACAGCTAGTAAGTGTCAAGTGTTTGAGGCCGGATTTGAACTCAGGTACTCCTGAATTCAGGACTGGTGCTTTATCCACTGCGCCACCTAGCTGCCCCCTGTTTTTAATTTTTAATAAGGACTTGTGTTTGGATAACTACTGAGCCTAGAGCTTGTGTTTGCTTTACCTGTAAGATATAATTCGACATGAGAAATGTGGTAGATAGAGAACTGTTTAGTATGAACTGGGTTCAGGTCTCACCTTTGACAGATACTTAATTGATCAGGATGCCAGGCTTCTCTCTAATACCATAAACTGCAAAAGAGCTGGTAATCTGCACTGATAGTGTCAATTTTGTCATTGGAAAGCAAAAAGTAGAAGTTCCCTGTACCAGAGAAATCACTTTTCCAGCCAAAGCCCAGCACAAATGCATATAAAGGGAGAATTTGAGCATCAAATCATAGTTTCCCACTGATTTGTAAGGGACCTTAAAGGATAGAAGATAGATAGATAGATAGATAGATAGATAGATAGATAGATAGATAGATAGATAGATAGATAGATATAGACAGACAAACTGACAGATAATTTAAGTGTTCACTATGAACCAGGCACTGTGCTAAGAACTGAAAACACACAAAGAAGCAAGCATATCAGTCCCTTCTGTCAAGAAATTTACATTCTCCACACACACACACACAAAATTTTCTATTAAATGAAGACAACATATAGAGAGGGTCACCCCCTTATCCATCAGGAATTTCCCCCTACAGTATACCTAATTGATGGTCATCTAGCCTGTACTTAAACACATCAGTACCCTGTTTTCTCATGAAACAATCATGAAAAAAGTTTGCCAAAAGCGGTCTGATTTCCAGAACTTTCCAGAGAGTTATGCTACTCTGTAGGGCCAGTTGAAGACTAAATTGGCCTGAGTACTGGTTTCCTCTCTAAAATTTCTAAATGTCTCCAATCTTGGCATGATTTCCTAGCTAGGCTTCTGTTTAGGATTATTAGACCCACCAAATGGACCCCCACAGCCAGCTCTATAGCTTTCCCAGTTACATTTCCCTTTTTATAACACACTTGACTTCTACAGGGCATTTTGTGGAGATGTATTCATAAAGGAATGGATTAAGTAATGCAAAATACATGAAAGTATTCTAGCCAAAGAAATTTACAAAAGCTATCTGACTGAAATTGATGCCCTCTCCTTCCCACAATAGAACATATAAAACCACATGTGGCAAATTTATAAGTCAAGATTTTTCACACCTCCAAATTTGCACAAACAGCACCAGAAAGATCATATTCCTACTTCTTCATAGCAGGTAACAACACTTTTTGAAGAGTTATAATTGTTAGTCTTTCCCTATATAGATTCATAATTGTTAGCACTTCCTCATATACTGAGCCCCAAATCTGTCTTCCTGAAATATCCACCCACTAATACTTTATCTGCCCTCTAAAGCTTTATAGAATAAGTCCGATCTCTCTATAACAAGACGTCTTCATGATTTTGTGTCATGGAACTCTTTGGAAGGCAGTTGAAACCAACTGAGCCCTTCTCAGAAAAAATATTTTGAAGTACATAAAAGAAAATATATGAAATTTTAAAGTAAATCAATTATATTGAATTACAGCTATCAAATATTTGTGAGCACTCTAGGAAATCAACTAAAAGTTCACTGATCAGAAAACAAGTTTACAGAAAATAAAAAAAAATGTGAATTGACTGAAATACATGTATGTGTCTAAAAACTTGATAAGCATGTCATCCATGTTTTCGTAGATATGAATAAAGCTTGAGCCTTGGTTTCTAGAAACTGTAAACTCTAGGATGCTCCTTGGTTGAGGAAATTCCCTCTACCAATCCATGTTGGCACCTTCTCTGCAACTTTATAATCTTAGAGAGTTCCTCAGAGAACAAAGAGGTTAAATTACTTGCCCAGGGTAATACAGCCAGTGTTTAATGTTAGAGGTGGGACCTGAACCCAAGTCTTTCTGGTTCCAAGGCCAGCTCTATAGCTATTATGCCATGCTGCCATCATCCAAGTTAATAAAAATGGGGCAGCTAGGTGGCACAGTGGATAAAACATCAGCCTTGGATTCAGGAGGACTTGAGTTCGAATATAGACTCAGACACTTTATACTTACTAGCTGTGTGATCCTGGGCAAGTCACTCAACCGTCATTGCCCTTCAAAAAACAAAACAAACAACAAACAAACAAAAAGTTAATGAAAATATTGGACAACACCCTAGAGCATTGTTCTAGATTTCCCCCTCCAAGTCAACATAGATACATTAATGATTACTCTTTACATTAAGTGGTCTGCCCTGTTCCAAAGACATCTGTTATAATATGATCTAACCCACATTGCCCCATCTTGTGTGCCTGAAATGCTTATCTTAAATCCAGGTATATATGTTGGTGAAATGCCACAATGAAGTTCGTCTGGAATGGCCTATTCTTGAGGCATTTGTGTTGCTTCTTTTTTTCCCATATAAACATTTTATTATTTTCCAGTTACATTTGGATACAATTTTCAACATTTGTTTTTATAGGATTTCTAGTTTCAAATTTTTCTCCATCCTTCCCCTCCCTTCCCCCTTCCCAAGACAGCAAATAATCTGATATAGGTGATATATGTACAATCACATTAAACATATTTCTGCATTAGTCATGTAATGAGAGAAGAATCAGAGCAAAAAGGAAAAACCTTTAAAAAAAGAAAAACAACTACAAAATAATAGAAATAGTATGGTTCAATCTGAATCCAGATTCAACAGTTCTTTTTTTTCTGAATTTGGATAGCATTTTCCATCGAGTCCTTTGAAATTATCTTGGACCATCATATTGCTGAAAAGAATCAAATCTATCAGAGTTGATGAACACACAATGTTGTTGATACTGTGTACAATGTTCTCCTGGTTCTGTTCATCTCACTCATCATCATTTCATGCTACATTTGTGTTTCCTCTTAATGATGATAACTCCTAAGTGCATTCTAACAGTCCATCACTGAACAGAGTATTTTGTAGCTGATTATTGCAACAAATGCTTAAATGAGAAATTTTAGGTATTGAATTTGTTTTTATCCTGGGAAAAATAACCAGGCTCTAATAGTCATGTAAAGTCTTCTGATGAACAAAAGCAATAGTGTTCTTTCTGAGTTAGGATGCAATATACATTATCTTCTTCTTCTTCTTCTTCTAGGGTTACCTATGTCCAAATGAATTTATTGCTACCCAAGGACCATTACCTGGAACAGTTGGGGATTTTTGGCGAATGGTCTGGGAAACCAGAGCAAAAACTTTAGTGATGCTAACACAATGTTTTGAAAAAGGACGAGTGAGTTACTTTTAAATTCTTTCATAAAATCTGTGCTTTATAATTGCATTGCTTTGTGATATTTTTCGGGATATAAAAGTGATAAGGCATCTGATTTAATCAGAGGTTAATATAAGAAGTTTGTATTGTCACGACTTCTTATCTCTTCAGATCCGATGCCATCAGTATTGGCCAGAAGACAACAAGCCGGTGACTGTATTTGGAGATATAGTGATTACCAAAGTATTAGAAGACATTCAGATTGATTGGACCATCAGAGACCTGAAAATTGAAAGGGTAAAATCAAAGAAAAGAGGAAATTATTAAAGTTAGGAAATGGAGGGGAAATGTTCAAAAAAACTCATCTCAATAACGATAAGTAGTCATTTGACCTTCAATTCAATAGGATAAACATTAACCCAGTGTGTTCCAGGGATGTGCTAAGTTTTGGACATAAAAAAAAAATGAAACAGATCTGTGATCAAGGAGATTACTTTTGGGGGGGGGGGGTGAGACAATTGGGGTAAAGTGACTTGCCCAGGGTCACACAGCTAGTAAGTGTTAAGTGTCTGAGGCCAGATTTGAACTCAGGTACTCCTGAATCCAGGGCTGGTGCTTTATCCACTGCGCCATCTAGCTGCCCCAAGGAGATTACTTTTTATTGATGGAAACAACTTATAGTGTATGTAGGAAATGAAATACTCAATACAGAGGGCAGCTAGCTGTGTGACCCTGGGCAAGTCACTTAACCCCAATTGCCTCACCAAAAAAAAAAAGGCTATAAGTAATAGATTAGTTGTGACCTATATCAGTTAAGGGAGTTAACAGAGCAAACATTTTGTAAAAAAAAAAAATTAAAAGTCACAGAGTCTAAGTTCTTTGATTAAATTACATAGAGTTTAAGCATCATACCGGAGTAGGAAAAAACCTGTAGTCTATTTTGTCTGCTTATTTCATATTTCTAGGATATGTGATTTTTGATTACCCCTTACATTGTCACAGATTACACCCCCCTTGTGCCTAAGTGGACAATAGAGTTGTTGCAACCTAAAATGTTTATCACTACAGAATATAAATTTGAAGGCAAAAGCTATTTCTATTTTATCTTCCTATCCCCAGTGACTAACATAGTCCTAAGCTTAATAAATGTTTAATTCCCCGAGGCCACTTCCTTTTGCACTGAGCATTTATGAATGGAACCATGTTGGACTTGGTAGCTTGGCAGGACTTTTCCAAGTTTGCACTCCACAGTTAGACCAGGCTTAGAATCCAGTATCATCTCCATATCACAGTAAAACATCTATACCACTGTAATTGAACTATATTAAGTATAACAGTTTCACTCTGCTATATTCTACCATATCTAGTCATCTAGCTGACTTCCTCTCCCTGGTCTTTGGTACCTTTTAGGGGATCAAAGACAGATAGGGAATGGAAATATCAAGGTGTCTATGGGGGAACATTCCAAGGTAGAGGAAAATGAGGGGCATAATTGGAGAGAAAATGGGGAAATCATTATGGCAGAAAGCAAAACATAGAAGGACTTCATATCAAAACAGTGGTAGAGGGAAAAAATAACAAGCAGAAAGAAAAAAAGTATTAGATTTAGAGTGAGAACGGTCCTTAGAAATCTTCTAGTGAGTCCAACCCTTTCATTTTATGTACAAGGAAAGAGAGATCTAATAATTCTCAACAGAGAAATCCAGATGATCCAGGTTTCTATATTTCAGAATGTTTCCATTCCTGAGTTTTCATTCTTATTTACATAAAAATATATGTACACCCATAGCTATATAATTGCTATTTATGCTTATGTACACATGTACACATTATATATATATATACATACATTATATATACATATATATGTATGTATGTATGTATATGTACACACACACATTAATGTTCATCAGGGCTTAGTTGGAAAGAGAACTGACCTCAAAGCCAGGAAGGCCTGGGTTCAAGTCTAGTCTCTAACATCTGCTGTGTGATCCATGGTAATAATGTAACCTCTCAATATTCAAGGCAACTGTCTAATACTATTAAGTTGCAGTGAATGTACCCATCCATACTGATCAGGGAAGTTTCCTCACCTGGGATTTCCCCATATCCAAATCCAATCCCAGTCCATCTTACAATCTATGTACAAGGCTCTTCATATTTTCCAGCCATATCTGTATAGTTTGCTTAAGTTTGGGTTCTAAAATTTCTTTTGCTAAACCTAACTTTATGAACACAAATCCAGAATTCCATTATACTGTATAATAAATATGAATGAAAATGCTATGGAAATAGCTATTTGTAGACATCCTTATCAATCTCTTGCTCTATTAAGAGTCAAATTCTCCTCACTATATCAGTGTTGAGTCTTTTATAAAATGAAATATCTGTCATACGGAATAGACATATTAAAGCTTAGCTAGTTATTTCTTTAGTGTTACCTGCAATATGTTTTTAGATCTGCTATTTTCATTCTTTATGGTTATGATGATATAACTTTGATGATACTTCTTTAATCTGACATGGTTGCCAGCATGGGGATTGTATGACAGTTCGACAGTGTAACTTTACGGCTTGGCCCGAACATGGGGTTCCTGAAAATAGTGCACCATTAATTCACTTTGTGAAGCTAATTCGAGCAAGCAGAGCCCATGACACCACACCAATGGTTGTACATTGCAGGTAAGTTTAAATATGGTCAAATGGACTTTAAAATTTTAAATAATCAAAGAATGGAAGCACTGTGGCTAGAGTTTAGCCTTTGAATCAGGAAGGTCAATATTCAAATACTGCTTATAAAGATCTTTCTTTGTGCTTTAAGCAACTCCCTAAAACTGATCTACTTGGTCATGCTGTCTTCATTAGTGGAAGGAAGGAATTTCCACACCTGGAGTCCCCCATGCTAAAAAGAATTGTGTCCTTCACTGTGTGATCCAAAAATGCTTTTTGTTCACATTGACACCTGATTTTCATGAGCATTCTCCAGAATTTTCATTTAAATTCAAAAGAGCTAACATATTTGGTAAACCCTGGAATGCTGTACAGCCAGAAGTTATTATTGTTGTTATTACTTCTTCTACTATAGAAAAATCCCCCATTAAATCCTCTATCACCAAGGAAATCATAGATCCAGTCTCTAACCCTTACAGAAAAATCGTTCTTCTCATTTTATTTGATGGAGGTCAGATAGAAGTATTCCTGGCACAAGTAGTTATTCTACTATTAATCTTTCTGACTTGATGTTCTACGGATATTTTTTCAGGTTTATAAAATAGCTTCTTTCTATAGGGCAATACTGGGATGTGAGTGCATTTTCTGCAGACTCATGGAAAACATCTTCAATACAAGTCCAATAGCAGACAGGATTAGGAAAATGACATGCACTTCAACCGATTCCCATGGATTTATGATTTCTTCTGCTAGGTCTCTATAATTTAAAAGGTTTTCCTTCTAGATAATTGGTAGATGATGAGGTTTTGGTATGGTAATTTCTATTAGAATTATTAATCTTAAGTGTTTTTGTTTGTTTTCCTTTCCCCTCCCTCCTTGATCAGTGTTATGATTTTGAGCAACAGTTGGGTCTATAATAATGATGCAGATACAGTACCAATATAGTTTATTGGTTGGGTTTTCCAGGACAGTCTGAGTTATATATATGTATTATATCATGAAAATTCATATACAATAAATGTGGTTTTGTATTGTGTATACATATATGTATGTGGGCATATACACATGCACATGCATATAAACATGGGGAAAAGTGAAAAATGAAGGAACATTTATAGGAAAGGTTTTCTTTCATTTGTTAAATAAATAATATTTAGTAAATTGATTTGGAGATCATAGTTAATTGTTAATTAGATAATGCTTCCTGATGGTTTTAGGTAGATATTACTTGTAATTTTAAGGAAAACTATTCCTGTGCCTTCTGTTGTTTTTAATAGGTATGTGTTATATTTCATCAAAATCTTTTTCTCCATCTAATGAAATAATAGTATTATTTTTGTTGTTTTGTTATTTATATAATCAGTTATGCTGATAGTTTTCCTGATATTTTGAACCAGCCTGGTATAGATCCCACCAGGCCATTGTGTATTATCTTTCTGATGTTTTGCTGTAATCTCTTTACTGGTATTTTATTTTAAAATTTTGCATTGGGGCACCTAGGTGGCACAGTGGATAAAGCACCTGCCCTGAATTCAGGAGGACCTGAGTTCAAATCCAGCCTCAGACACTTGACACTTATTAGCTGTGGGACCCTGGGCAAGTCACTTAACCCTCAGTGCCCCACAAAAAAAATCCAAAGAGACAGCAAAAACAAATAAAATTTTGCATCAATATTCATATGGGAAATTGGTCTATAGTTTTCTTTCTCTGTTTCTCATCTTCCTGGTCTAGGGATAAGCACCATATTTGTATCATAAAAGGAATTTGGAAGAACTGCTTATCCGCCTATATATTTTTTCAAATAGTTTATATAGTATTGTAATTAATTGTTCTTTAAATGTTTGATAGAATTCACTTGTGAATCCATCTGGTCCTGGTGATTTTTTCTTGGAGATCTCATTGAGAGCTTGTTTAATTCTAAGATAGGGTTACTTAAGGATTCTATTTCCTCTTCTGGACAATTTATAGTTTTGTAAATATTCATCCATTTCACTTATATTGTCAGATTTATTGATATATAACTGAGCAAAATAGATCCTAATAATTGCTTTGATTTCATCTTCATTGGTGGTGAATTTACCCTATTCATTTTGATAATGGTTATTTGGTTTCCTTTTATTTTTTAATCAAATTACCCAATGGTTTCTCTATTTTATGTTTTTTTCATGAAGCCAATTCCTAGTTTTATTTATGAGTTCAATGGTTTTCTTACTTTCAGTTTTATTAACTTCTCCTTTCATTTTCAGAATTTCTAACAGTGTTTAATTGGGAATTTTTAATTTGTTGTTTTTCTGGTTTTTTTTTTACTTGATGCCCAATTAATTGATTTGTTCTTTCTCTATTTCATTAATGTAAGCATTTAGAGAATGATATCTATATATTTAGAAATTTATATCTGATTTCCCCCAAGTACTGATTTGTCTAAATTCCGTAAATGTTGGTATGTTGTCTTATTCTTGTCATTCTCTTTAATGAAATTCTTCATTATTTCTATATTTTGTTCTTTTACCCAATCTTTCTTTAAGATTTAATTATTTAATTTCCAATTAATTTTAAATTTGTTTCCACAAGCCTTCATTGAATGTAATTTCTATTGCATTATGATCTGAAAGGGGTACATTTAATAGTCACCTTTCCTGCATTTGGTTGTGAGGATTTTAGGCCCTAATACATGATAAATTTTTGTGTAGGCCATTTTTTTGTAGGTAGTCATGTATCACTGAGAAAAAAGTATATTCCTTTCTGTTCCCACTCAATTTTCTCCAGTGGTCTATCATATCTAACTTTTCTAAAATTTTATTCACCTCCTTAACTTCTTTTAAAAAAAAATGGGGACAGCTAGTTGGTGCAGTGGATAGAGCACTGACCCTGGAGTCAGGAGGACCTGAGTTCAAATCTAGCCTCAGACACTTAACACTTAAGCTGTGTGACCCTGGGCAAGTCACTTAACCCCAATTGCCTCACCAAAAAAAAAATTGTAAGATTCATCTTGTTCAGAGGGGAAAGTTGAGATCCCCCACTAGTGTAGTTTCAGTGTCTATTTCTCTCTATAACTCATTTAACTTTTCCTTTAAGAATTTGGATGCTATACCATTTGGTGCATGTATATTTAGTATTTATATTATTTCATTGTCTATGGAACCTTTTAGTAAAATGTAGTTTCCATGCTTATCTTTTGAAATGAGATGTTTTTGCTTTCTCTTTGAGATCACGATTGCTACCCCTCCTTTTTAAAAAACTTCATCTGAAGCATAATAGATTCTGTTCCAGCCCCCCTTTTTTATTCTGTGTGTGTCTCTCTTCTTCAAATATGTTCTCTGAGTAATGGCAAGTCCTCTTTTTCACCCTGGAACTATGACTAGGGTCCCCACTGCTGCTGGTGCTCCTCCTTTCCTGGGGTTGTGACCTGGATCCATGTATGAGCAATGTAACAAAGTCCTACTCCCAGTGCCAGCAAAGGGTTTTCTGTAATCTCTTTCTGACAAGCTTTCCAACATCCTTACCATCCATGGGCTGAGAGCTCTAGAACCTGCTGTTACTGATTCAGTTATCCCCAAGGCCTTTTGTTGTTTTATGGGGATGTTACCTGCACTGGGCTATACTCCACTGACGCCTCAGTGCAACAGACCTTCCCAGATGACCTTCTTAGTTGTCTTGAGCTGTAAAATGGTTTTTATCCAATTCTTTTGTTGGTTCTACCACTCTAGAATTCATTTTGAGGCATTATTTTAATGTTTTTTTGGAGAAGAATTTGGGAGACTTCAACCTAGTCCTTGCTTTACTCCTCCATCTTGGCTCTGAGAAATCTGTTTTTCTTTAGACCTGGAACTTGCTTACTATAAGTTAATTATAAATTAAAATTTTTGCTCCTTCTGGTAATTGCTTTTTTTTTTTAGTCTCAGAGATTAGTGGAAAAGATAGCAACTATATGTTTCTCTAGATGTTTGTAAGTTTTTTCCTCAATTATGTAGATCTTTTAATGATCAACCAACCAATAAATCTACAATTACAGAGGTTACAGCTAGATAAATAAGGAATTAGTAGTTTTGTACTATAAATAACACCTTAAAGAATTTCTATCTTAATTTAAAGTGAGTGTTCAAGAGCCTATATCTATGTACAATGGCTTATTGGGAGCTAGGGGAACTAACATTAAATTTATATAAGATTATTAAATTTAATTTAGATAAAAGTAAAAATCACGGTAATTATAAGTTTTTGAAGTACCTGAAGAGAAGGCACTGGGACAAATTATTCTTCAGTAATATTTATAATATATTTTTATTCTCCACATTACTGCCTTTATCTTTCTTAAGCCTAGACCATTGATATAAATCATATGCCATTTTGAAATTAACCCTGAACTTCTTCATATACCATTCTAGAGTAGTTCAATATTAGAATTCCTCCCTAGAGCCTCTTTCTTTGGATAAATTTGGCCAAATGTAGAAAAGGTTCCTTGTCATACATGGAATAATATATAAGAAAAAGTTGAATAATAAAATATGATTTTCCTTAATGTGTGCTTATAATGTGTTTACAAGCATATACCTCTTTAAGTTTTAAAAAGTATATTCTCCATATGAGTCATATGAGGGACATATTGGGAAGTTAATATTATTCTCACTTTTCAGATGAAGAAAAGGAGGTAAAAAGGATTTGTGTGTTTCTGAAGGTCACATATCTCATAAGGTCTTTCAGCCAGTATTTGTACCTAGTTTTTTTTATTATTATTACAAACCCAGTGCTATTCCCTCTACACCATGCTGTCTCTAATGAATCACCTTTAATGTAAGACTATAACTATGAAATAGAATGAGATAAAATTGCCCATTGTCCAAGAGGCCCCCTGTCCTCTGAATGATGTTTTTTTTGTTTTGTTTTGGTGAGGCTATTGGGTTAAGTGACTTGTCCAGGGTCACACAGCTAGTAAGTGTCAAGTATCTGAGACCAGATTTGAACTCAGGTCTTCCTGAATCCAGGGCCAGTGCTTTATCCACTGCACCACCTAGCTGCCCCCTCTGAATGATGTTAAAGACATACTGACCAATTCTTATTTTTAAACATCTTTTTCTAGACTCCAAATCAGATTGTTACCCTTCTGCTTTTATTTATCATATTAATATAGCCAAATCCTTCCACAGCAGGTCAACATTTTACCATTCAAATTATGTTCCCTACAACAAAAGCAGTAAACCTCATTGGTTTTTTCAATGGGGGGCGGCAGGAGACCTTAATCATTGCTCATGTAAGTCAAAGAGGGTAGTCTTCCTGGCTCTAATATTTTGTCCATCTCATGACTTTTGACTCTATCACCTCTTTCCCTGTATCTTGATATCCTGCTTAGTTATAGAAATTACCACCTGACCATGTAGGAATTAGCAAATACCAAGCACAATTATAATGCCTTTCATTATTGTCCTTATCCAACACCAGGAAACATTTGTTAAAGTGTTTACTGTAGACAAGGAAAGGCGCCATGGTAGAATGATGAAAGGCCTTGCCTTAGTGTCAAGAAAAACTGGGTTCATGTCTGACCAATGATACATACTAAGTATATTACTCTGGACATTAACCTGTCTGTGTAGAGACTTCTGGATTACACTGTAAGTTGGAGTAGAGTTATATCAGTGGAAGGATATTGTATATTAGATGTAATCATAAGTCTAGGCCCCCTTTCCTCAACACACACACACACACACACACACACACACACACATATGCACACATATACATTCACTCCAAGGTACTTATATTTGTTGAGTAGATCTATGATTTCTTTGGCATGGGAAATTCTTTATGTAGGATCTGATAAAGATTTTCAAGAAGTATATAATTAAGAATCTTATAGAGTTAGCTAAAACTCTGGGAAGTCAAGTTATTCGCCCATGGTCAGAAAGACACAATGTGTCAGAGACAAAACCTGAATCCAGGTCTGACTGACTCTTAGACCAGACCCTTACTTGCTCTACCATACTGTCTCTCCTTTTCCACAGCAAAAGCCAGCTCATTTTCAGCACAAAAGACCTAGGATCAAATTATGCTTCTAGTACTTACTACCTCCGTGACTTCGAACAAACCATTTAACTGTCCCAGAGCTCAGTATCCTTAAACATAAAATGAGGGTGGTTTCTGATCTTTTTCACTGTTCTAGATCTGTGGTCCCATAACTATGCCTTATGATCTCTTTGCCGAGGCCAGAGGAATAAGAAGATTTTTGAAAGACATGGTCCGTGCCTTTAAGAGCTTACAATATAAGGAGTAAACTAAATTTGTCATTTATACATGTTATGTATATATATATATATATATATATATACATATACATTTATATTTATATTCATATATATGTATGTGTAATATTTTTTCAGCCACAAAAACATTTTAAACTGTATTTCCAATCCAGAATGCATGTTTGAGAGTAAGAAGTCAATGGTAATTTTTACATCTATCCTGCAGATAAAACGCATGTGGGTTTTGTGGTGGTTTTTTTTAGCCACATAATTTCCACAGACTACACCCTTGTTTTATACCATGACAACCTTATAACAACAACACCCGCCCTTGAGGCTTCGAAGCTACATGATTGTGATGCCCTCTTTTCTGCTAGCGCATGTTTGATCCCTGGAATGAGCCTCTCGGATCACATTTCCCCTGGCTTGCTTGGCCAGCACTGTGGGCTGCTAAAATCAGGGATTGTGGGGGCATTAAAAGCCATTGATGATGAGCTGCATCCTTGGGCTCCTCCATATCTTATCTGTGCTTCTTGGTGACAAACTCACAGGCTACCTAACCTCTTCATTTTTGAGCCCTTTGTATACTAGATGCCCCCTTCTCCATCCTTTTCCATAGAAGCATGCAATACCATTTAATATATTGATAGAAACTGGTATGTATATAACAGTTTAAAATTTACATTTGATCTAATTAACAACCACATTGAGAGTTAAAGGGGGCCCCAAAGGTCATTTGCTCCAAATCCCTTAATTTTCAGGAAAGGAAAGTGAGGTACAGGGAAGATAAGTGACTAAGCCAAAATCATATAAGAAATGTCTTAGGGAAGATCTGAATCCATGTTTTCCTACTTCAAAGAAGGATTCTTGACATTTTGTTTGTCATGGACCACTTTGACAGTTTGGCAAAGCCTATGGACCCCCCAAGTTAGAATCATGTTTTTAAAATGTATTGTTTTAAAATGCATAAAATATAATACAAAAATCTAATGACAAAAACCCAATTCTATTGAAATATAATTTTCAAAATTAAAAAAGAACCCACTTGCATGGACCCTAGGTTAAGAACGTTCTGTCTTAAATCAGCACATTGTCCATTTTACTCCAATACTTCCCTAGAAGTAAGCCTACTACAAACAAGTATATAGTTAATGCTATGGGGTGGTGTAAGTTGTTAAATGTGTTTCAGGTGGAGGTTTCTTGATTTCATTGAGATGTCATCTTTTGTTTTGTTTTGTTTGTGCCCCCCCCCAATTTCACTGGATAAGGCACATACTAAAACATTAAAGTGAAAGTATCATAAAAGCCAGTTATAATAGCTAAGGTTTATATAGTACTTTATATGTTTTCCCCTTTGATCCTCACTTGTGAGATCAAGTTAAGAGCCGAGAGAATAATGCTGTCATTTTACTACATTTTACAGATGAGGAAACGGGAAGAGGGAGGTCACACTGACTTGCCTGTAATCACATAGCTATTAAGTCTCTAACACAGTTTTCAAAGTTAGAGCAGTCTCCAAGTCCAGTGTTCTTTTTCCTCTGCCTCCTTAAATCATCCGTCAGTTGTTTGTATCTGAGAAATAAGCATACTAAGGAAAAGATGAAGAAATGTATAGGAGAACAGAACACTTTCATTCCAACACAATGGGGGAAAAGCCTTTTAGTCAAGTCAACAAGCATTTATTAAAATCCTACTGTGATATAAGTACTATGCTACACACTATATTATGAAAAATTTCCTCTTTGAAATGGTTAGTATTTCTTAGCAACATGTGTCCTTTTCTTTGTTATCATCATCAATAAGCATTATAAATTTAGAGCTTGAAAGAAACTTGTTATTGTTGTTCAATTATTTTTTAGTCATGTCTAACCCTTCATGACCCCATTTGGGGTTTTCTTGGCAAAGATACTATAGTGGTTTGCCGTTTCCTTCTTCAGTTCATTCTACAGATGAGGAAACTTAAGGCAAACAGGGTTAAGTGACTTGCCCAGGGTCTCACAACTAGTAAGTGTCTGAGGCCAGATGTGAACTTAGGTCCTCCTGACTCCAAGCCCAACACTCTATTTACTGTCCCACTAGGCCCCCATTTGCTAAGCACAGTATAAATTACTCATACTCTGTGGTCTGTTTCCTTCACAGTGCTGGAGTTGGAAGAACTGGAGTTTTTATTGCTCTGGACCACTTAACACAACATATAAATGACCATGATTTTGTGGATATATATGGACTTGTAGCGGAACTGAGAAGTGAGAGAATGTGCATGGTACAGAACCTGGTAAGATGGAAAGTTACCAGTTGTCCTCTGAACCCACCTAGAATTTGTATATGGAAAACAATCCTTAAAATGAAATGGTAATTCCCCTTTAATATTTTCAAGGACACAGAGCCTTTAAAGGAGTTAATTGGAACCAAATTTCTGAGGCAGTGGAGAAAGTACTGGACCTGCAGTCAGGAAGATCTGAGTTCAAACTTGACCTCAAATATTTACTCACTAACTTTTGTTATTCTGCTGTTTTCATTGTGTCTGACTCTACGTGACCCTATTTGGGGATTTTCTTGGCAAAGATACTGGAGTGGTTCCTTCTCCAGCCCATTTTGCAAATGAGAAACTGAGACAAACAGGGTTAAGTGACTTGCCCAGACTAATACAAGTTGGAAGTGTCTGAAGCTGGATTTGAACTCAGGAAAATGAGTCATCCTGATTTCAGTGCTCTATCCACTGTGCCACCTAGCTGCCCCACTAGGCAGCTTATTAAAGTGTTATAGCTCTGTTACCCTGGGCATGTCACTTTAAAAAAAACTCTCCTTGCCTTAGTTTCCCTAACTAAAAAATAAGGATAATAACAGCACCTATCTCTCAGGGGTGTTGTGAGGATAAAATTACATATGTAAAGTGTCTGGGACATATTAAGCCGTATGTGGATGCTGATTCCCTTCCCTTCCTCCTTATACAAGGTATTGATTAGATTTTATTTATTCTGACAGTTTACAAAAAAATCCTATTTCTACATTAAAAAAGAAAATTTTGACATAAATAAGTGATTGGCTTTGGATAATTTGAAGGCTAATTATCTCACTGTCAGATCTATTGCTAATGATACTCTCCTTCAGAATAATTGTGCCTCAAGAAGGAAAGAAAACAGAAGCAAAATTCATCAATCCATTTTCATTTTTAATATTGGTGAAATTTTTCTTTTATTTGCTACAGACCTATGATTTAATGGGTTTGTGGAACTCCCCGGAAACTCCTTCTACCAAGGAAGAGTAGCACTTCTACAATCTGGAGTCAGTGAGTTGCCTTGTGAATGAAAGTCTTGCCCGAGGTCACATAGACAGTAGCTATCAGAGGCAGGACTAAGGACCTGGTTTTCCTGACTCTGAAGCCAGCTCGCTCTCTCTCTCTCTGCTATGTAACACTCCTTCTTTTTCAAAAGGTATTGAAAATAAGAGCCAAAATTATTTTAGGGAATTTTCTCTATATGCTGACTGTTAGTAGAATTCTGGATACAAGTAAGAAACCTATGGTTTTGAACACACATACATATAAACATAATAATTATGTCTATATAATATAATAATTACACCTAACAACATATGCATATATACATGAAAACATGTACACATATGCAATGCAATATTTGCATTGTATATCTATTATATGTGCATATATGACGCATATGCACACACATGCATTTACATGTCTATGCATAACATGCTTGTACATGCATGTCTGTCCTATACACACATATATATATAAAGCTAGCTGGCTCCCTATTGGATAGAGCACTGAGCCTGAAGTCAAGAACACTCATTTTCCTGGGTTCAAAACTGGTCTTAGACACTTACAAGCTATTTGACTCTAGGCAACTCACTTTACCCCTATGTGCCTCAGTTCCTTGTCTGTAAAATGAGATGGAGAAGGAATTAGCAAACCATTCTAGTATCTTGCCAAGAAAATCCCAAAGGGGTCATGACAAGTTGGACATGACAGAAATGACTAAACAACAACAAAATATATGTATGTAAATATAAACATACATAGCTATATATATACATACACATACACACACACACACACACACACATATATATATATATATATATATATATATATATATATATATATATATATAATTAAGAGGTTATATGTTAGATTAGGTATAATAGTAGCAAAAACAGTTTTGCAAAAATAAACCTTTTCCATTTGGAAGTAATTCTTTTCTTTCCTCCAATGACCTGCAAATTTGGTGAAATATACATACATACATACATACATACATACATACATACATACATACATTAATATAATGTGTTTTAATGTGTTGTTGTCTAATATAAATTATAAACATATAAAATATAAACATATATGATATAATAATATAAACATATATATTAACATGTGTGAGAATCTATTTTACATACTTATGTAGACAAAACAACAAGATTTACCTAATACGTTCCATAGATTCATTTACATATTATATTTGAAGAATCAGGACTAAAACTATGATCCCATTGGTACAGGAAACTCCAAGATAAAACAGTTATCGTTAATAATGCAGGTGGGAACCTTCACTACAATTTGTAATCTTAGAGAATTTACAAGAAAACTGAGAGATTAAAGGACTTGACAAGGCCACACAGCCATTATGTGGCCAAGGCAGGATTTGAACCCGTTCCTTCTTGGCTCTGTGGATAGCTCTTTATCCAGCTCTCCTTCATGACTTTCTTTCATTACATACACACATGCACACACATCATATATATGAAAATACATTCTATAAGCATATATGTAAAATCACAATATTTCCATAGCTTTCCATTTATATGCATATATTAATCTAATGTTATCAAATAGAGCTTCCACCATAACAATGGTTTAAAGCAGCCTATCATAACACATACAGCAATCTTCATAAGAAGAAACAGCTTTATAGCATTTTCAATGGGCACTCTGATGCCAATTCAATTCACCAGGCATTTGTTAAATGGCTGCTATGTGCCAGGCTTTGTGTGGGGGTAACAAAGCCAAAAAAAGGAAACCATTTCTGTCCTCGGAGAGTTGTTAGTTCCTCCTCAGTGCCCCTTCCTCATATTAGAGAAGAAACAGAACTACCATTATATGGCTATAACTATTACAGACCTACTTTCTGTCATGTACATTTGGTTGCTCTGGTCCTCTGATTTCACACAGTTCGATGCTATCATGATTAGCCCCCACGGAGCTACTGGAAAGCAACAAAATCTTCGCAAGGTCCTCAAAATCAAAATACTTATGGACACGTGTTAGCCATGGGAATGGTACCTTAACTTGAGTATCCCCACCCCCTTCCACGTTTTGGGCACCTTTACAACCCCAGTAATAATCACTAAAGTACTTTAATGTTTTGCAAATCACTTTAGAACAACTGTATTTTTATGCTCAGCTTAGAAATGTGGAAACTGAAGCTCAAAAATGTCAAGTATGTAACCCAATGTCAGACAACCAATTCAAGACTCAAATACATACCACTCTTGGTTCCAAGACTACTCCCTATTGCCCCAAGCTACTTTCTTCAAGATAGCCCTAAAGACCCATGAGAATCTTATGGATAATGTGCCTGTCCTTAACTCTATTTGGAGACACAGAACCACTCCAAAATATTTCCCCCGCTCTGGATCCCCTTATGTGGAAAGAAAATATACTGGACGATTTGGATAATCCTTGTAGTTATGGATTCTGTGGTTACAGCTGTGAGATTTTTCCCATCTGTCCTCTCTACCACAACTAGGTGGTATGGTAGATAGAGTAGTAGACCTAGAGTCATGAAGAGTTAACATCAAATCTGCCTCAGTTACTTACCCACTATAACATTTCTCAGCCTCAGTTTATTCATCTGTAAAGTGGGGAAAAAAATAGCTCCTACCTCACAGTACTATTGTGTATATCAACTGAGACAATGTATGTAAAGTACTTAGCAAACCTTAAAGTGCTCTATAAATTCTAGTTATTATTATTATAGTAGTTATCTTTACTTGTTAAACTTTTATAAATCTTAAAATATTGTAGAAATATGCATTAATAATAATAATAATTGTGGAAAATTGACATTCTGTTCCAGTGGAGGGCATTTTTATATAGATTGAAATCACAAGTCTACCCACACTCAGAATTATCTCAGGAACGACTAGAGGCACCATATTGTACCATAACATGCCCAGTTACAAGTTTTAACAGCCATTGTTTTTCCCTCTCCTTTCAGAAGAAGGGTTAACGGGGCTGGTCACAACCATGAGATATACCATATACCTAGATAGTATAAGAGAATCACTTTTTTTTTGTGGGGCAACGGGGGTTAAGTGACTTGCCCAGGGTCACACAGCTAGTAAGTGTCAAGTGTCTGAGGCTGGATTTGAACTCAGGCCTTCCTGAATCCACAGCCAGTGCTTTATCCACTGCACCACCATCTAGCTGCCCCAAGAGAATCACTTTTTAACAAACATGAGAACTGATACATCCAACTACTTGCCCTCCTAAAAAGTGATATCCTTGGGAGACTGAATGCTTACTATGGAAATGTTTCCATTGGGAACAGTACTCTTGGTCTACCTTCAGGGCTAATTTGAGTGTCCCATTGTGTTAGAGTTATATTTGATTATTTAGAATTTACAAATGTTTGATATCAGGTACACAGCTGTGGGGACTTAAAAAAGTATTTCCCCTTAGAAAGTTCTTGCCACATCCAGCTTTACAAAGATCATCATCTTTACAACCCTGCTGCCTAATAAAGCATTTAAAAAGAGAGTCTATTCTTTACCTTATCCTAATGTATCTTTTCCTGCTTTGCCCCCCACACCATCCCGCCAGTTGTTATGGTCTCCTCTACCAGAAAATGACTGCATTTACTCTGTGTATATTTTATGTTTCCTTATATGTTCATTTGTCATTTCTTCCAAAAGAATTTAAGCTCTTTGAGAACAGACTTTTAAAAAAAAAATTATCTCCATATCGCCTACTACTAGCAATGTTCATGGCAGATAGTAAGCATTTAATGATTGCTTGTTGAATGGATGAGCAATCAAATGAAACATGAAATTGAAGAAAAGTACAAATGAATGGTTTGTTGTTTTTTTAGCCATCTCAACAAACACTTGCAGCTTAAAACCTGGATAAAGATTCCTGAAGCCATCAGAAATGACAGGATGTATGGGGATATGAATCTAGTAACAAGCATTTATTAAGGACATGTTGTATGCCCAGCACTTTGCTAAATGTGCACTATAAATGGCGTACACTCTCTCCAAAACAATGGCCTCTTTCATTATGCTCTTATTGTTTAGTATTATTCTTCAAAATAAGTCTTCAAAGATTTTTTGGTTCACTTTGCACTTCTTTGCATTCCAGGCACAATACATTTTCTTGCACCAATGCATTTTGGACCTATTATCAAGTAAGGGAAGCCATCAGCCCATCTGTTTTGTGAATTATTCAGCCCTTCAGAAGATGGACTCTTTGGATGCCATGGAAGGTAAACAGAGACAGGTTGTACCCAACTTATTTTCTCCCCCACTCCCCACCCCTCAGCAGGTGCATTATTTAAACAATGAGCAGACTTTGATAAGCATTTAGGTAGCTGGTCAGTGTAAACATGAATTCCTCTATTCCCCTTTAACCCAAGTCACAGTAGGGGTACTTATATATGTTACATCTTCTAACTGAAATTCTTGAAATTATACAGATTTAACTATGATTTCTCTCTTGTAACCTATCCTTTTATGTTTATAGGTGATGTTGAGCTTGAATGGGAAGAAACCACCATGTAAATTTTCTGACAAAAGATCACATCTGGAGGATTTTGTTTTCAAACCCCAGGGGCCAAACATATTCCCCTATTAACCTGAATTACAATTTGCAATCTTAAAAAAATCTTTTTTTTACAATATTATTACAGATTGTTACAAAAATGTAAGTTATTTTATGAAAACATTTAGACAACGCAGTTTCTTCAATTAAAAAAAAAATTTGCACAGAATTACATAGTCTGCCTTTAAAATAAATGTGTCCTTAGAGACATCCCAGAGTATCTTAAAGATCAACACATTTTTTAAATGAGCCAAATATAATGTGAAGTTATCATCCCCTTAGCATGAATACTTCACTGTGAATTCTCCCTGATTTTAAGTCCGTGCTGTAAATGTTGATGCAGTGGTGGCCTTTTGGCCTCCTGGGTGTTGATATTTCTTGTGGATTACTTCCAGAACTGTCATGATGATCTCTGCCTCAATGTATGTTCCTGGGTTTTGAATCTTCTATTTTATGAGTGCTGGGATATCAGCTCATGATCCTGAACAGCTGAACAGTCACCCCCTGACACTGCAGGAATTATTCAGCTTTTATGCAACACACAGTAGCTCTTCAGGGACACTTAGCGCTATTTAAGCTACTTTGTGATCCCCAGTTTTTAAGAAAAAGAAGAAAACAAAACAAAGAAGTGAAGAGAGAAAATGGTTCTTCAATATGTATAAAGTAACAAAGCATCCCTCAAAATGAACGACTTCTGTAAATGTTCCATAAAAAATGGTTTGTTCTATTTTAAAGTACAATGTAGAGTCAGTGTGTCTGAGTGTTGTACCATAGGAATATACTGATCCAATTATTGTATATTTTTGGAGTATTCCTGTATCTACTAATACTAACTTTAAAACAAACAAAAAACTGTAGCATGATTACAACCTGTAAACTAATAATGTAGAATAAGCAGTCTATTTACTACCATGGTGCCAACAGGGTCTTAAGATCAATTTGAATAACATGGTCCGTATTTCATTGGTGGGTGATGTTCAATGTCATACCTAGAAATGAAAAACTGGAACCCATCAGCAAACCATAAAAGAGATTTAGAAAGAAAAGCTTTGTCTCTATGTCCTCAGTTTATTAGGAAATGAAAAAGATAATGTAATAATTAGATTTTTAAATTTCAGCGTAGTGTTGTTAGTATGCATATATTTCATTTAAATATTTAAAGCAAATAGTACCAACTTGTCTAAACTCCTGGTAGTCAGAGATCTAATACTATTTAAATAACTCCCATATAAATATTTGTTGGTTGACCTATTGATATAATTCTTAATGCAGATGACATTTCAGTGGAAAAAGTTTGCTACTGTGGTAAGACCCAAAATATTTTTGAAAATGTTAATACAGTTAATATGGATTTCACATGTACTTTAATATACATATATAATATATATAATTATTTGATGACTAATAAATATATTTTGTGATTTGGATTACTTTTTTGCAACCAGAAGTTGAAATTTTATCTTTCTCCTATAAGATGCTTAGTTTCATATAAGTCATGGTGGTCCACCATTTTACCTAAAGCTAAATCAATTAGTGAAAATATGAAATCAAACAACCTGGAATTCATAATGCAAAAAATAATTTGATTTTGTTGTTCAGTCATGTCTGACTCTTGGTGAACCCATTTGGGGTTTTCATGGCAAAGACACTGGAGTAGTTTGCCATTTCCTTCTTCAGCTCATTTTACAGATGAAGAAATTGAGGCAAATGGGGTTAAGTGATTTGCCCAGGGTCACATGGCTAGTAAGAATCTGAAGCTGGATTTGAACTCACAAAATGAGTCTTCTTAGTTCCAGGCCTCGCAATCTATTCACTGCACCACCTAGCTTCATTTTTATCTTTTCCCAAGAATGGCAAGGCAGCATGGCTTAGTTGGGGGCATTGGGTGGTAGTGGGAAAAGGCCACCCTTGGTGTTAGGTTGACTTAGCTCGATTGAAACAGTTGCCTCTGACACATACCTGTTGTGTGACTCTAAGCAAGTCTTTTAACCTCTCATTTCCCGGAGGCAACTCTGTTAAGACTGTGTTATGGCAAAGGGGCTTCACCTTTTTTGGGTCATGAACCCCTTTGGGAGTCCAGTGAAACCTAGATAAGCCTCCACAGAATAATGCTTTTAAATGCATTAAAACACATAGGAATGCAAAGGAAACCAGTTATTTTGGAATGAAGTAAACAAATATGTTTAAAATAAGTTCAGAGGTTAAGAACCCTTGATTCACAAGGAGTTGCTTATGTATGTGTATGCAAGTTAAGAGTTCCCGCACTCAGAGTTCCCTACATTGATGAAATCACACATTCAGACTTTTAAAAAGAAGGCAGAACAAAACAAAAACTTTTTTCCATCTTTTGCTGATTTGTCAGTCTGTTGAAGGGAATGTGGAATCATTTCTCTGGCATTACATGAAGGGTGTATCTAAGACACCAGGAGGTGTTGTACTCCAACCTCAGTCTGGGGTTCTCTTGCTTTGGTTCTTCATTTGATGTTTCCCAGCTAATGTCTTGATGCTGACAATTACTTCAACGTCTCCATTCTTCCTACACTACTATCATGGTAGAAATTTACCAAGGGTACCAGCCAAGTTCCCTGGCCTAGTTTCTTTGAAGAAGTGGGACTAGCCAATAAAGATGAACTATGGATCTCAAGGGACCTTAGTCCTTAGATCATTATAATAGCCCACATTTATGGAGTGCTTGAAGGTTTGAGAAGTGTTTTACATACAGTGTGTCTCAAAAGTCTTTTATCACTTAAAGCTGCACTAAGACTTGTTTATCATCTCATTTTATTTAAGCCTCACAACAACCCTGCTATGTAAGTGCTATCATCAGACTAATTTTTTCTTATGAGAACAATGAAGCTGAAAGAGATTAAGTGGCATGTCCAAGGCCAAAATTTGGTAAATGCCAGAGCAAGGCTTGATTCCAGGTAGGTCCTCCTGACTGCAAGTCCACTGAAGTACCAAATGTCTGCCTAGATAATTCATTCCCCTCATTTTACAGATGAAGATTCTGAGGCAAACAGAAATTAAGTGACTTGTCCAGGGTCAGAGGCAGATTTGAACCCAGATCTTCTGACTCTGGATCTGAGTTCAAATCCATCCTCAGAGACTTACTAGCCATGTGACCCTGGATGAGTCACTTAAGCTCTGTTGGCCTCAGTTTCCTCATTTATAAAATGGGCACAATAGTAGCACCTACCTCCCAGGGTTGTTGTGTGGATCAACTGGGATAACAATTGTAAAACGTTTGTCACTTAGTTAACACTATATGTGTTTGCTATTATCATTAGTGTCTATTATGCACATCTATCTATTTATCTATCTATAGAGAAATGTACATGCATATGTAAACATGTCTATACACATGTGTGCACATACACCTATCCAGATACATGCACATATACATGCACACATATATATATACTTAAACATGCACATCATAGAGAATACAATCACTGAAGTGTGAATGGTGAGGCAGAAGAGAGAGCAAACTGGAAGAAAAGACAGGAAAAATAAAGGACTGGCTTCTGCCATCAGATTTAGGTTTGAGGAGTATTATTAGGGAGTAAGAAAAATCTTGTGGAGAGTAAGTTGGGATGCATATGTATGTGCCATTCCTTCCTACTTGGAGTGTATTTTTTACAGGATCTCAGAGAGTCACACCAGAGATAAAGTGTCTTTTCAACTATATGTCTTCATAAGCAAAAAAGGTAAGGAATTATTTTTCTTCCTTCAGAAACATGTGGGTTTAATAGATATTTATTAAAAAAAATGGATGGATGGATGGATGGATGGATGGATGGATGGATGGATGGATGGATGGATGGATGGATGAGTGAATGAATGAAAGCAGACCACCAGGCTCCTGAAAACTGGCAGATCCCAAGATTTGTTTGTGATAGGTTAAAGTAATAGAAGAGTCAGAAAAAGTAGAAATGTAAGGGTGGCCCTACCTGGAAAATGGCAAAAGAAAAGGCAAACACCACCCTGGCAGATGCCATTCACAGGAGGTAGGGATATCTTATCAAACAGACTGTGATGTAGGGATAAGAGTTGCTCAACTTGGAGCCAGAGTTAAGAACCTCATTACGATTATTGGCTGTGGGACCCCAAGTGAGTCAAAGCCTTGAAAGTTTTTGATCTAAATCTAGAGGGACTTGATACATCATTTAGCCCAACCCTTTTATTTTAAAGATAAGGAAACTGAGGCATGGAGATGTTAAGTGTCAGAGTCAGGACTCAAACTCGAATCTTTTGGCTCCAAATCTAGACCTTTCCACTGCATCAGGAAGGTGTGATCAATTCCCCTTGACCACTGTCAGTCTCTTGATGAAAAAAGAACAGTTTTACTAAAAATGTCTGGATATTTCAAGGCAATTAAAAAAAAAAAACTTGAACAATGAAGATAATTACCATAACAGTTTTCCTTCTGTTTATGTACATAGATAAAAAGACATCAAAAACCACAAGCACAAATAGCAACACAACAAGAACCAATTACAAATTTATCTACCTTCGTCGTTCAACAGTTAAATGTAAAACATCTCATTTAGCTTTCCCATACATCATGTACACATGGAAAAATTACCTAGATTAAATGGTGATCACTTTTGTTCAGTGAGTTGAGCTGGTGTCGTTGTCGATGCAATACTTTTGAAACATAGGTAGTGACTCACCAATGAATCCTAGATTAGGAACTGAAGACCTAGGTACATAGTCCTGGTTCTGATATTTACTAGCTAGGTGATCTAGGTTAAGTCCCTTTACTTCTCTGAACATCTGGGTCCTTATCTGTAATATTTAAGTCATAATAACTGTATTACTTACTGGGTTGTTGTTATTTGTTGTTTATTCTTCATTTTCAAACAGGCCCAATGGCATCACAATGTGATGGGAGATGTCTTCACTCAAGGGTGAGTTGGATGTAAGTAAGGCAGAGCTGGGCAAGTTTGGCAGCCTCACTCTCTCTTCCAAAGTCATCGATATGCAGTAGCACAATGGTAGCCACCTCATTGGTACTAAGTGTCAGAAGTAGCAATAAAACTAAAGTCTCCCAGACTCCACTGCCAACACAATATTCTCTGTGCTAAGTTGTCTCTCAAAAAGTTACCTAGATTAAGGAATTTTTGTAGTTTTCCAAAAGGTCATAGACAATTTTGTTCTGAATCCATATGACGATGTTTTCTTGGAGAAGGGGGAAATGAAAAGAAGAAAAGAGCAGAATAAGAGCAGACAGGATTTAGCAATGAGAATGAGAAAGATTATGGGCACTTGTGCAGTGACTGTTGTATGATCATGAGTCATAATGATATCTCTGAACAATTAAAGGTGAATGTCACACAGAGGGCAATGGAGAGTTGCATGGTAGGTTGATGAGGCTGCAAAATATAAAACATGACGAACTTGAAGCAACTAGACTAAATGGTATTATCAGGGAAATATATCATAAATATCATATAGTAAGAAGAGGGATAATATTCCAAGTTCTCTATTACTCTCAAAATGTTTCCTGTTTCAAACTGTGGGAGAATGTGGACAAAAGCCACACAGGATGGTCAGTTATCATTGTAAGGAACTTCAGAATCAATGAGATCATAAATATTTTTGTTAGAGGTAAGTGGCAGATAGAAGTGGGCCTGAAATCAGGGGGACCTGAGTTGAAATCTAGCCTCTGACACATACTAATTGTGTGACCCTGGGCAAGTCACTTAACCTTTGTCTGCCCTAGTTTCCTCAACTATAAAAATGAAGATAGTAATAATAGCATCTGGCTCATTGGGTTGCCATGAAGATCAAATGAGATCATAATTGCAAAGGGCAATGCCTGTCACTTAATAAAAGCTGTATAAATGTTGATTGTTGCTATTAATAGGAAGAGGAGGAGGAGGAATGGGGGGAGTTGTTGTTGTAGTTGTAGCAGCAACAGCAGGAGTAATTCTGATAGGAAATGGGAAGCAAGAAAAATAGGATGAACAAGAAGCAGGGCAATGATTTTGAAAATCAATAAAAACGCATAGTATAGGAGAAAGAAGAAGTTTAGTCACAACATTGAAACCTAAATAATTTTTCCTAGAGGGGAAAAACTTTTTAACTGCCATCTATATATATAACTTTGTCTTCTATGCCCCTTTTCCTTTAGAAAAAAGGAGAGCAAATGTATTAACTGAGTAATAATAATAATTAATAATAGTAATTAAATGTTGTATGCCAAATACCTTGCCAAGTGCTCTACAAAGATTAAAAACAAAACAACTAAATCATCCTTGCCCTCAAGGAATTTCCATTCTTGATTTTGACTGAATTGTACCTAGATGCAGTACAACTAAACTGCTTGTATTTCATAGATTTCCATCTTCCCTTAATAGCCATGAAGGCAAAACAGATTATTTCTTTCAAAATAAATCATCTGGAGCCCTAGCACACATTTATAAATTTTGAAGAAATTATAGTGCCCATCATTCCTCTTTACATATTTTCACTTCATTGACTAAAATCCAATCCCTGCTAAATGGGCACATTTTTTGAGTGCTCTTGCATGCAAAAAAATAGGACAACAGGTCATGATCACTGAATAAAGAAGCTGGTCCGTCCAAGAAAACTCTGGAATCCAAAATGCACATCTCCAACTTGGTGTTGGATAGTAAAAATAGACCTTACCTTGTTAAGCAGATAAACAAAGAAACAGAGAATGTAGGAATTGAAATGGGAAAACTAGGAAATGGAGTAAGAAGAACTAAGGAATAAGGGATGGCATTTTTAATTCATGTTAACAAATATTTAAAAAACATATATATATGACATATATCCATATGCATACATAGCTAGAATGGGTAAAAGAGCATTAAGTCAAGCTAGTATTAGGAGCCCAGAGAGGGCAAAAAGTTTGCACTCAAGATTTGGAAGAGTTCTAGGTACTATATTTAAAGAACTAGTCAGATATTCAGGAACAAACTGATCGTGTTAGTCATTAGTTTTGATAGCATTAACCTTGTAAATGACAATTAGCACACCAAGTGAGAAAGAAGTAGTTCTTTTTGGCCTTAGGAAAAATATGTGCTGTATAGTACGGGAGACAAAATGATTATATCATCTGTTGCCTTTGGCAAGGTTTTTAGTAATGTTATTCCTTTTTTTCTAATTGATTATTTATCTATTTTTACATTTTTAAAAATTTTGAATTTTAAATCCTCTTTCTCTCTCCAGCTCCTCCCCCAAACACTGAGAAGGTAGGCAAACATGGGAAATTATGCACATGTTTTCAGATTAGCCACATTGCAAAAAATAAAGCTAGAAAAATAAAGAAAGCAAGAAAATCATACTTCAGTTTGTACTTGAAGTTCGTCAGTTCTCTCTCTGGAAATGGATAGCAATTTTCATCGTGAGTCTTTCTAAATTGTCTTGGATCATTGTATTGATTAAAGTAGCTAAGTCTATTCTATTCCTTGTAGAAAATTCTACTTGTCAGCTTTCGATTTTAGACATCATGCTACTGGTCAGAGAATACAATGAAAGTAATCGATGTTCCATCAGCTGTACTCTCTACATTTTCTTTTCACTGGGCTCATGGTAAAAGGAAAGCCAGTCACACCCCTGACACTATTTCTACTCTTATATTACCAACTAATGGACTAATTAATCAAGTTTTTTGAAGGTGGGGACTACTTCATTTCTTTCTTTGTGTCACCATGGCCTAGGATGATATAGTAAGTAGTCCACAGGAGGTACTTCATCAATATGTGTTAATTGATCAATAATGGGTCCTCAGAAAACATCTGTGGATGGAGCAAAGGCTCAAAGTTGGAAGAAACCTTTAAGCTTTCTTGTCTAATTCCCTCATCTTTCTACCACTATTAACACCACCACTACCACTACTATTACAGAGCTGTGGCTCCCGTATCTGACTGCACAGCCACACTGTGGCCTGTGGCTCTTCAAGGTGCTGATCCATGGTCATCCGAGACCGATGGAAGCCTACTACTACTACTACTACTACTACTACTACTACTACTACTACTACTACTACTACTACTACTAGTAATAATAGCTAATGTATATATAGTGCCTATTATGTGACAGGTTCTATGCTAACCTCTTTAAAAATATTATCTCATTTGGTCCTCACATCTGTGGGAGGAAGGTGCTATTATTCTCTTCACTTTACAGATGAGGAATCTGAGGGAAACAGAGGTTAAGTGACTTGTCCAAGGGTTACACAGCTAGGAAGTACCTGAGACCAGATTTGAATCAGTCTTTCAGGCTCCAGGCCCAGCATTCTATCTACTCATTACCTAGATGTCCCAAATGAGAAAAATGAGGCCCAGAAAGTTCAGGTGACTTGGCCAAGACCACCCAGGTAGTAGGAGGCAGAGTTGAGATCACAATAGCATCCTGGGTAGTTCATTTGCTGTGTTTTTCATTTTCTACAGGGCAGGACTTCTCATTGAAATGCCTATCTCTTGCATCCAAAACTTTTTCTGCTATATCACACTGCCTCCAAATCAAAGTTCTATTTTGTTAGTCAATATTTTGTTTTGTCCTCTGTTGAAATGAAACTCCGCCATGCACTAAATTCCTGTGACTCCCTATTATCTCCAGAATCAAATGTAAAAAAAAAATCATCTTTTTGACTTTGAAAGTCCTTCATAACCTGTCCCCTTCCTCTTGTCCCAGATTTCTTATATATTATTCAAACACTCTGTGGTCCAGATCTGACTTCCTTGCTCTTCCTCTGACAAGACCATCCATCTCCTAATGCAGAGCATTTGGCCAGCTGCCCCCATTGCCTCTGGGCTTCCCTGGCTTCTTTCAAGGGTCAGCCAAAATTCTGCGAGAAGCCTTTACTGGTCCTTCTCCACTGGTGTTCTTCCTCTGTTTATTATCTTCAATTTATTCTTTATGTATCTAATTTGTACATAGTTGTTTACACGTTTTATTCCCCAGTAGACTGAGTTCCTTGAGAGCAGGGACTGGCTTTTGCCTGTCTTTCTATCTCCAGTACATTGCTTAGCACATTGTAGTTGCTCAATAAATGCTGGTTGTCTTCTCTCGATTTGACTTTGTTGATTAGAAATTGAATAGCTGGTGTTGTCCTATTTGAAAAAACATTTCCCCAACACTGATAAGTACTGAAAAGTACTTTCTGACAAGGAGCAAATGGATAGCTCTAGAAATAGAACAAAGAGAAATAGGGAAATCCAGCAAATGGCTATACAAGAAAGGAAAAACCTTACTAATCCAATAGCCTTGATTATTAATCAATATGACTGATGACCTAGAAGCAAACTAAAATGTTTAAGAGCAGCCTGCATTTTCAAAAAGTCCCTGCAATAAAAACTCATAGAGGACCTCCTTGCATGGGGCCTTGCACCATGACTCAGTGTCTATTTACTATCATTTTAGGTGCAATCTAAACGTATTTTGTTATCAAATTCCACAGCAGTGTAGAAATAGCCATTTCTATTTCTAAAATGGGGGTGGAAGTGAGAAAAAGAGGGATAGTGAAATTGCCAGGTTCAGGATTTTGTGTACCAATTTGCACTAACACTACATTGTAGACTTACATTTTTAGTTCCAATTATTTCTTTTATTGACCCATCTATATAAGAATAGGGAATTATAATAATAATTATAATTATAACAGGGAATTATAGAACGTGAACCTATAATTTCATCCACAGACCGAACTCCCAGATTTTTAAATACCCTCCACTAATGCTAATCAGCACAAAAAAAAAAATACAATTGAACATAATGTTAATATGTAGTTTTCTAAGTCAATATGTACATAGAAGTGTCAAACTCAAATGGAATGGATGAGCACTAATCCATACCTGACATATTGACATAGAAAAACAGATATTAACATTATCTATTTTCAATTGTAGTTGTACTTATTTTGCTAAATATTTCCTAATTACATTTTTATCTGGGAGTGTTGTGGGCCACCCTCCATTCACATGTTTGACACCTCTGGTATAAAGCACTAAGAGACTGAAGTAACTTGACCAGATCCACATAGCCAGTATACTTTAGAAATGAGATTTGAACCCAGCTCTGAGGTCAGATTCCTATCCTCTATGCCATGTTGCTTCTCTACCAGTCTATGTGTTTGATAGTCTATTCTGAGTGCAAGGAATATAGTGGACCTGGGTTCAAAAACACCTCTGACACTCATTACCTATGTGATCTTGGTCATATATTGAATGGGCATCGCCTCAGACAAATTGAGACCTAGGAAAGATGTTGGCTTAAAAAGGTCAGTCTCCCACTGCATCCGCTACATTACCAGTCATCTTGACCTATGTTTTCAACTAGACTCCAATGATTCTGGAGGAGGGAATGAGGTTGATGACTTTGCACAGTTCTGCCTCACTCAATTCAAATTCACTTGCAAGTCAAGACACCACCCTCCTGTTGTCATTAGTCCTCTTCAAGAACGAAGGATGAGCAACAAATAATTTGACCTTGGATAAGTCACCAACCTTCCTGAGCCTCAGTTTCCTCATCTATAAAATGAATTGTTTGGATTAGAAGGTTCTAGAGTCCCACCTACCTCTATCTATTATCTGAGAAACTGAAAAAAAAAAAGCACCTTGAAAAGAATTTCATTCTTGAGCTTTAGTGTGTGAATAATCAATCCAACCCTACACAATTCTATAGCACCAGAAGACCTGGCTATATTCTAGCAGAATACAATAGCAAGACTTATGAGGCAATTCAAGAAACTCCCTTGGAGCCAACTTTTAGGTAAACGAGTTAGGGCAACTGATTCTGGAAAACCAAGACTTTTTTTTTTTTTTTTTGGTAAATTGTTGCTAAGATATAAATATTTCACACAGTGGTAGGAGGATTCACAGGGACATTTCACACCAAGGAGGAAGAACTTTTTTTTTAATAGAGCTCATCAAAGACCTGGTACATTTTGTACTCTGGGTGGGTGCCATGTGCTTCATAGATCACAGTATGCCTTTCATAAATCTCTCTTCCTTCGTAGGTGAGTTTCTCCAGATTCCATACTCAAATTTCACTGGAAAAAATGAGACTGTGGAAACACAACAGACTCAAGTCAACTCTGCTGATTGATTTGCATTTCTTAATTGTTCCTTGTTAGGTAAAAATTATGCTATTTTTCTCTTGGCCTTAGAAGTCTACCTTGAAGAGTTTCTATGTATAGTGGCTTGCATTCTGATCAATAATAGACGTTTTAGGTCTTTTCTGTTTAGCTCAATCAGAGCGGAATTGTTTGAGAAAGTATCTGGGCATATCAGTAGCTACACATAAAGGTTCTATAGAATTGGCACGATATCTGGCTTCTTTGGCACACATTTTGTTTAGAAATAAAACATAATTTATGAAGATAATGAGATGATTTTTTTCTTCCATAATCTGAAAAATTACACTAGATGAAAGATAAAGGATTGTTCCTACTATCTACCACTGATTTCAGTTGACTATTGAGAGGAGAAAATAAATGATTTTTTAAAGATTGTATATGAAAAATCTATCTTAATGTGCAATTTGTATCAGGTTTTTAATGTCTTTACTAAGGGTAATTCTTCAATGAAAAGCTCAAAGAAAAGAGATTTTCTTTTTTAATTTTTGACATGTTGACATCGATTGACATGTTGACATGATCACTTGCATGTTAATCTCATAATAAAGACTAGTCAAGAATGAACCTCTTTTTTCTTCCCCATAGGTGTCAATTAATTTATCTATCCTCACTTTCTTCATCTGTAAAATAACTATAGTAATACTTGTAATACTGACAAGGTTGTTGCAAGGCTCACCAGTGCTTAGCAAAGTGCATTGTGCATAGAAGACTATTAACACGTGTTTTCTGACTGACTGACATGACATAGTGTCTATGTTTTGCAAAATTTAAGGTGCTTTAAAAATGTTAGTAGTTACTATAAATGATCTTACCCTTTCTTGTTATTGAAGGTGTCGACTCAGCCAAAATTTTAGAAGTCTGATGACCTACATATCTAATTTCATAACCTACCATGCTGTTTCGAAGATGAAAGGCAGCTGGATTTAGAGTCATGAGGATTTGGGTTCAAATTTCCCCTTAGGTATTACTTATTGGTTGTATGACTCTGGACAAGTTATGACTTTCTTGTGACTCAGTTTCCTCATCTGTAAAATGACAGGGTTGAACTCCTTGACCTCTAACATCCCTTCTTTATCTAAATCTATGATCTTATGATGTATTTCTTTATGACATATGTCCCTGCCTGCTACTAAAAAAGGATTGTAATTAATGGAGTTTGGAAATATATATCTCAGCCATTAGTAGTAGTAGTAGTAGTAGTAGTAGTAGTAGTAGTAGTAGTAGTAGTGGTGGTGGTGGTGGTGGTGGTGGTGTGGTGGTGTAGGGTGGGCCAAAAGTAAAAAATATTTTAAAACTCCTTTAATTTTTATTGTTTTTTGATTTATAATACCAGAGCATCATGTACAGTATATATAGGAAATAAATTTATATTACATATGAAAAAGCAAATATCATAAATGGCAAAAAATATAAAGAAAAATAATTTTCAAAAACTTTTTAAAACATCAGACCTCTTCGTGACTTTTGGTCCATGTAGTAGTTAGTAGTAGTAGTAGTAATAGTAGTAGTGGTGGTGGTGGTGGTGGTAGCAGCAGCAGAAGCAGTAGTAGCAACAACTGTAGTAGCAGTAATAGTATCCGTAGTAGTAGCAGCAACAATAGCAGCAGCAGCAGTAGTAGTAGTAGCAGCAGTAGTAGTATAGTAACATTAATATAGTTCTTTAAAATTTGCAAAGAATTTTACATGGATCATCTCATTTTATCCTAACAGCATCCCTAGGAGATAGGGGGTATTATTATTCTCATTTTATAGATGAGAAAACTGAGGCACAGAGAGGTTAAGTGACTTTCCCAGGGCCACACAGCTGAAGTCTATTTGAACTCATCTCTTCCTGAGTCCAAGTCTAGCATTTTATCCACTGTGCTGCCCCATAATCATGATTACCATCATCATCTTCATTACTTGAAACATCGTGCCATTTATAGCTCTTTAAGTTTTGTAAAGCACTTTACACAATTATCTCAATTTAACTTCACAATAGCCCCATGTGGCTGTGGGTAGTGTGCCAGGCTAACTTCTAGAGGAGCTGTGAAATTTAGACAAGATGGAGCCCCTGTCTTCATAGACTAGACATTCTAGTAGGGAGTATGATGTATGTAATATAATATTTTAATACCCCCAGGCTGTGTGGTTATGCCCCAATTAATGCTGCTATTGTTGGTCTTCATGTTGCTATAATGGAAAAATTCATTATCCTGCAGCCAACCTAGAGATGAGATACTGTAAACTGAGGTAAGTCCGTCCTTAAACAACGGGCCCACATAAAATTCATCCCCAGGGCTAAACCTAAAGTTTGGTAGACCCTGCCCCAACCCCTATACTACCAGCACTGAATGTCAGAGTGAGATCTGAGGGTCATTTTCCCATCATGATTAAACCTCAGACTATAATACAGACACAAAGAACCAGAATAGAAAAAAATGATATGATAAATGTGTAATAGAGATGCAGATAAACTGTTGTATAATGGGATAACAAAATGGGGGATTCACTACGGACTGGAAGAGAGGCGAGATCAAGGAAGCATCTGAGTTGGGCTTTAAAAGACATAAATTCAAAAGGAAGGCTTTGTGAGTGTCGTTCCAAGAACAAGTTCTATCCTACAAAGGTTTTTATAATGAAGAAATGATTTGCCAACTTTGAGAGATGTTCATAGAAGTTTATTACATTGAAAAGACAGAAAGACAGAGACAGAGACAGAGAGACAGAGCAATTGAGACAGAGAGACAGAGACAGACAGAAAGACAGACAGACAGAGATGCACAGACACATACACAGCCAGAGACGGAGAGACAAAGACACAGAGAGATGACAAATGGAGAACTGAACTGTGATCTCAGTAGTATATGGAATGGGACACCCAAATGAGAAAGCTGGCCTTATCAAAGTAGGTCAGCTTCTCCTCTTGAAACTTCTAGTCGAATATTGCCTAAAGCACTGTGCTTGTGACTTACCCAGGGTCACACAGCTACTATTTGGCAAAGGCAGGGTATAAACCAGAGTCTTCCTGGATATGAGGCCAGATATTTATCCATTATATAACCTTGCCTTAAATTATAATTATATTTTAAACATACTTGTATTTATTGTTGTTATAAATTTTGATAAGATGCAGGCACCTCAGAATTGCTAGAGTAGAATGAAGATAGTTTACTATATTCTTTCCTTGTCATTTTAGAATAGAATGTTTATATTGAAATGAGTCCTTCTTGGAAGCAATAGGCCAATCAAGACCAAATACAATGTGGTTAACTCATAAAATATTATGTTTCAATGTCCAGAAAAGTCTTCCTCTAATTCAGGGATTCTTAACCTTCTTTGTGTCATGGACCTCTTTGACAACCTAGTTAAGCTCATGGATTCCTCAAAATAACGATTTTATGTTCACTATTATTATTGTTTGTCCTTCATTCTCAAAGAGGACCATTGACATCATAAGGGTGATGGCTTGACTTGTGCCTGAATTGGATATAAGTGGGACAGAGCAGCACAAAACCATCAGCCTCACTCTCTCCTCCAGAGTCATTGAAGGAAAATATGCTAGATTTTAAAGGGGACTCATTATATTTAAACAGTTATAAAAATATTAAGAAAAAGGGCTCATGGACTTCTGGTTAAGAATCCCTTTCCTAATGCTTTCTTCTGGTGTTCTGGTGATACTGCATTCTCAAGGGAAATTCCAGTAGAGTACAAGGACTGACAACCAAAATTTCAAAAGCTCTAAAGACAGTTCCAGCAACAGATTGTGCCTGCTGTCCGGGGACCATGCCAGCTACATGTAGAGAGGTTGACCATTAGGCAATTATTCTTTGGTCATGATGATCCATGAAATGGAAGAAAATGCAAAATGTTCTTCAGGCCTATAAGGCCACCCCTTCTCTTTATATAGCTACAAGTTGGTGACAGAAAAGAGAGTACAAAGTTTTCAGATCATCTATAAACATCAATTCAAATGTTTGTTCTCTGACTGTGAGGTCTCAATCCCATGATGCAGGAGTTTACAGTATAATACTGGAGGAAATGAGCCCAATTAACACTGACATTCTTATTATCAATGAAACCGGGATGCATAAAGAAGTTGAAAATAGATGGATTAAATAGAGGTTCTCCTTGAAGAGCTAAATAAAGGAGATGGGGGAGATGATTTCATATTATACTGAAAAACACGCCCTGAGTTTAAATCTCACCTCAGACACTTACTAGCTGTGTGATTCTGAGCAATTCACTTAACACCAAATATCTGAGGCCATCTCCAGCCATCCTGACGTGTATCTTGCCACTGGACCCAGTTGGCTCTGGAAGAGAAAGTAAGGTTGGTGACCTTGCACAGCCCTCCCTCACTTAAATACAATTCAGTGCAAATTAAGACACCGCCTATCTTCATGGTCCTCTTTGAGAATGCAGGACAAACAACAACAACCCAAAGACAGTGAGAAACATCATTTCAAGGAGACTCTGGTCACCTTATCTTGCATTTTTCCTGATATACATAAGCAAAAAGACCACCTTATATTTATATTTAAGTTTTCTATCCTATTCAAGATTACCTGGTTCCTGAGTCATTTCTAGTTTCATCACACCATTTCCTTCAATAGGCCAAAGAGGGCAAGTAAATAATCTAGAGATGCTATCATCTGTCTGAGGTCTTCTACTGGTGGTCCTGCTCTTAGAGCATCAAGAGGATTCATTTATTCTCCTTACTGTTTGTCCAAGAGGCCTCCTGAAAACTAACAATTATATCAATTTTCTGTTCTATTTCTACATATTTTGTTGCAGGGAGATGAGGGTTAAGTGCCCAAGGTCACCCAGCCAGTAATTGTCAAGTGTCTGAGGCAGGATTTGAACTCAGGTCCTCCTAAATCCAGGGTTGGTGCTTTACCCACCTATTTCTACATTTTGAGTCATATTTGTGAGTACCTCAGAGCTCTTGGGATCATTTAATCTAACCTCCTCATTTTACAGATAATGGAACTAAAGCCCAGAGAGAGGAAATGATTCTCTGAAGGTCACATAGAATTTGAACCCAAGCCTTTTTAACTTCTCCACCAGCTCTCTATCCATTCTGCTTCTCCTGCCTTTAGGGGTAGGCTCTGATTATATTCAAAAGTTCAACCTCTAATATCTGAGAACATGACTTTTGATTCTGATGCCTAAGACCTACATTTCCAAGCAAGTCACAGCCTCCCCTAGCTTCACGTGGACTCACTGGCTTCTGTGTTTCCTTCCAGCCCTAGAGATATGATCCTGTCTCTCCAGTAGGTAAAAGGCAAAAGGACAAGAAAAAAGTACTGATTCATTTCTGAAAGGGATTCTGGAAAAGCTAGCAGTTATATAGTCCAGAGACTGCAGGTTGTGAAATCTGGTAGGGAAGAGACATTTGTCTGGGTGTGCAGATTCAGAATGATCCATGTCCTATATATAGTCTCCCTCAGAGCATTTGAATAAAGATTACAGTTTTGAAAGATGAAACTATGGAGGAAGAAAGAGTATGCTTCCAACGACTATCATGCTAATAACAGAGATAGGACTGGATCTGCTTATTCATTGGCACAGGGAAGTCCAGATGCTGAAGCTCTCTCTACCAATGTAGGTTGGCACCTAGTCTTCAAATATGAGTGTTAGAGACTTGCCCAGAGCACTCATTGGTTAAAGGACTTGCCCAGGTCATGCAGCCAGTATGTGTCAGAGGCAGATTTTGAACACAGGTCTTCCAAGAACCATTGCCAGCTTTTTGCCCTCTCATGAAAATAAGAGCTGAGATTTCTATAATGCTTGTCTTTTATATATGTCATGTGCCCCTTTGGAGTCTGCTGACTATTCTCAAAATAGCATCTTTAAGGGTATGAAATAAAATCCATAGGATTACAGAGAGAACCTGTTCTATTAGTCAACACTTACCCAGCCTACATAAACTGATACAGAGTGAGATAACCAGACCCAAGACAACAATATCCACAATGGCAACTGTGGATGTAACTGGAAAGAAAGACTACCACAAAACAGTAGAAATTACACAGAGCAAGCACAGCCCCGTGGAAGAGATGTGAAGATACCTACCCCCTCTCCGGTGAGGAGTTGAGAGGCCCTTAGGTATAGAACATAGCCTATATTTTCAGATATTTTCAATATATTGATCAGTTATGCACATTTAAAAAATATTCCTCTATTATTTATATATATATATATATATAGAGAGAGAGAGAGAGAGAGAGAGAGAGAAGGGAAACAATGAAAAATTTCAGAACATAAAAATAAAAGATATCAGTAATTTAAAAAAAAGAAAGCTGGGGCAGCTAGATGGCACAGTGGATAGAGCACCGGCCCTGGAGTCAGGAGTGCCTGGGTTCAGATCCGGCCTCAGACACTTAACACTTAACTAGCTGTGTGACCCTGGGCAAGTCACTTAACCCCAATTGCCTCACTAAAAAAAAAAAAGAAAGAAAGCTACTAAAATGTTTTTAAAACAATTTTTCAAATCCCCAGGTCGATCAGTCCTGCTGACCCCATTCTGTCTGTTATGACTTCATACATATGCATATACCTTTTCATTGATTTTATTTACAAATAAGCATTTCTTAAAAGACTATCCCTTTCCCAAATCCCCCCCCCAAAGACTATCCCTTTATTACATGCACTTTCACTTGATGCGTTTAATATTGAACATTTTACAAACCAAATTTCATGTAATGACAGGGAGAGGAAGAGGAGGAAGAACTAGGGCACATGATTCCAACTATATCACATGGCAGGGAGAGAAGACTAGCAGCTAGTCTTGGTGTAATAATCAGGAGAATCATCTACCATTCTACCAGTTTTGTCTCTTTTATGTTTTAATTTTTTTTTGTGGGGCAATGGGGGTTAAGTGACTTGTCCAGAGTCACACAGCTAGTGTCAAGTGTCTGAGGCCGGTTTTGAACTCAGGTCCTCCTGAATCCAGGGCCGGTACTTTATTCACTGCACCACCTAGCTGCCCCCTTTTATGGTTTTTGTTTGTTTGTTTGTTTGTTTGTTTTATGGTCTGGTTCTCTCACTTTGGGAAATAGTCATTCCACTCTGTTGCTTTGTTGAACAGAAACAATTTTAAAACTCCTTTCTGCTGACCTCCAAAGGCAAGGTTGAATTACTCTAACCCCAAGGAAATTTCATTATTAATATCTGCCTCAGTTTTACAAGCTGCAAAATGTTCCTGTGGGTCTTGATGAGCTGCCATCAATAAAATTTCTAAAATCTCTCTCCTAAATACCCCAAATAGAATTATTGTGGTTTAAGAGTTTTCCATTTAAACTCACCTGATATTTTAAAATATTTATTCCATTGAGAAGTTTTTTTTTCAAAGTCAGAAAAATATGATTTTTGATAACCTCGGCTCTCTTTACATAGTTGAGATTAAAATTCAGCTCCAGGAGTTATACAGACATGAAAAATTCTAAGACCTTGAAAATTTTTAAAAATACAGTTCTGAAATATTAGAAGTTTCTAACCCAGAATTGAGTTAGAAAACCTAGCTTCTCAAGATAAAAACCAAACAAACAAAACAAACCCAAAATGTGTATTCTAACAGTGTTGCTGCATCATAATACAATGGTGGAAAAGAAAAGAGAATTCTAAAAAGCTGCAGGACGTAAATTAAACCCACATAAATCACCAGCATTTCTATGTATTACCAACAAAGTCCAGAAGCAAGAGATAAAAGGAGAAAGTCCATTTAAAATAATTGCAAACAATATAATATATTTGAGAGTCTACTTCCTCAGACAAACCCAGGAGCTATATAAACACCATTACAAAAACTTTTCACACAACTAATTTCAGACCTAAACAATTGGAGAAATATTAATTGCTCATGGGTAGGTCAAGCCAGTATAATAAAAATAATAATTCTGCCTAAGTAAATTTTCTTATTCAGTGGCATACCAATTAAACTATCAAAAATAGATTTAGAGTTAGAAAAAACAAGAACAAAATTCATCTGAAAAAATAAAAGGTCAAGAAAATCCAGAGAATCAATGAAAAAAATTGTGAAGGAATGTGGCTTGGCTATACCAGTTCCCAAACTGTATTACAAGGTAGTAATCATCAAAGCAATCAGTTACTGGCTAAGAAATGAGTCATGGGTCAGTAAAATAGATTAGGTACAAAATATACAGTATTAAATGAGCATAGTAATCTAGGGATTGATAAAGTCAAAGATCCAAGCTTTTGAGATAAGAACTCATTGTTTGACAAAGACTGCAGTGAAAACTGGAAAGTAGTTTGACAGAAACTAGGTATACACTAACATCTCACACCATATACCAATATAAGGTAAAAATGAGTACATGATTCAGACATAAAGGGTGATGCCATAAATGAATTAGGGGAGCATGGAATAGTTTACCTGACAGATCTAAAGAATTTATGACCAAACAAGAGATAGCACCACAGGAAGCAAATGGATATATTTTTTTTAGTGAGGCAATTGGGGTTAAGTGACTAGCCCAGAGTCACACAGCTAGTAAATGTTAAGTGTCTGAGGCCGGATTTGAACTCAGGTCCTCCTGACTCCAGGGCCGGTGCTCTATCCACTCAAATGGATAATTTTTAAAACTTTGAACAAACAAAACCAACATAGTCAAGATTGGAAGGAAAGCAGGACTAAATCACTATTGATTAGAGAAATGCAAATTAAAACAACTCTGAGGTACTACCTCACACCTATCAGATTGGCTAATTTGACAAAAAAGGGAAATGATGGATGTTGGAGGGGATGTGAAAAAAACAGGATACTAATGTACTGTTGATAGAACTGTGAACTGATACAACCATTCTGAAGAGAAATTTGGAACTATGTCCAAAGAATTATAAAACTGTGCATAGTCTTTGATCCAGCAATAACACTACCGGGTCTATATCCCAAACACACACAAAAAAAGGAAAAGGACCTATTTGTACAAAAATATTTATGTTACCTCTTTTTGTGGTGGCTAAGTATTGAAAATCAAAGGGATACCCATCAATTGGAGAATGGCTAAATAAACTGTAGTATATGCTTGTGATGGGATATAAGAAATGATAAGCAGGATGATTTCAGAAGAACTTGGAAAGACTTATGTGAATTGATGCAAAGTGAAGTGAACAGAACCAGGAGAAAACTGTACAAAGGAACAGCAATGTTGTTCAATGAACTGTGAATGAGTTAGCTTTTCTCTCCAATGAGAAAATGATCTAAAACAATCCCAAAGGGCTAATGATGAAGTATACTTTCCACCTCCATAGAAAGAACTGATATTGCTTGAATACAGACTGAAGCAAGCTATTTTTCACTTTCTTCCTTTCATTCCTTTTCTTTTATACAAGTCTTTTTGTATAAAATGATATGGAAATATTTTACATTATTTCAAATGTATAATCTACATCTGATTGCTTACTGTCTCAGAAAGGGAGGAGGGGAGGGAAAGAAGAATAAATAGAATTTGAAACTCAAAACAAAAAAAATGTTAAAATTATTTTAACATAATTGGGCAAAATTACATATATGTGTGTATGTATCTATGTATGTATGTATATGCAAAGCAGGATCATGGAGGGGGGAATTTATGATCAATTTCTTAATAAAAGCTTTCATTTCTCAAATATATAGAGAACTGAGTTAAATTTATATGAACTGAATCATTTCCCATTTGACAAATGGTCAATGGTTATGAATGGGCCTTTTTCAGACCAAGTAATCAAAGCTATCTATAGTCATAAAAAAGTGCTCTAAGTCTCTATTGATTAGAAAAATGCAAATTAAAACAACTCTGAGGTACTACCTCATGCCTATCAGGTTGGCTAATATGACAGAGAAGGAAAATGACAAATGTTTGAAGGGAGGTGTAAAAAATTAGGACACTAACACATTGTTGTTGTTGTTGTGAACTGATCCAACCATTCTAGAGAACAATTTGGAACTGTGTCCAAATGGCTATAAAACTATCTTTACCCTTTGACCCAGAAATACCACTAATAGATCTGTATCCCAGAGACATCAAAGAAAAAGAAATGGGAGCTATATGTACAAAAATATTCATAGCATCTCTTTTTTGCGGTGGCAAAGAACTAGAAATTATGGGGATGCCCATCACTTGAGGAATTGTATATGATTGTGATGGTATATTGTTGTGCTACAAAAAGATGAATGAAATGCTTTCAGAACAACCTGAGAAGACTTATATGATGCAAAGTGAACTGAGCAGAACCAAGAAAACACTGTACACGGTAACAGCAATATTGTGATGTGTATGATGAGGAACTATCAATGCCTTAGCTATTCTGAGCAATGTAATGATCTGAGACAGTTTTGAAGGCCTTGAAATGAAAAATCCTATCAGAGGAAAAAAAACTGATGGACTCTGAATGCATACCAAAGCTTACTTTAAAAATTTTTATTTTTCTTGTTTTACTTTGGTTTTGGTCTGTTTTCTTTTACAACATTGATAATATGAAAATGTTTTGCATTACTTCACATGTATAATATGCATCAAACTGCTTACTCTCTGAAGGAGAGGGGAAGACAAGAACAGGAGGGGGGAAGTTTAGAACCCAAAATTCAAAAGAAAACTAATGTTAAATGTTTTTTCTTTACATGTAACTGAGAAAAATAAAAGAAAAAATAATAGAGGGAGAAAACAGAGATGGGATATTTTAGCTGGTTAGATGTAAAGACTCTATGTAATTTTCCCTGATAATACCATATCCTCTTTTGAATGTTGAATCTTTTAAAAATAATATCAAGGACTGCGTAGCTAGGTGGTGCAGTGGATAGAACACCGGCCCTGGGAGTCAGGAGTACCTGAGTTCAAATCTGGCCTCAGACACTTGACACTTACTAGCTGTGTGACCATGGGCAAGTCACTTAACCCCAAATGCCTCACAAAAAAACAAAACCAAACAAACAAAAATAATATCAAGGACTTTGGGAAATGATGGGAATAAGCATTTATATAGGCACTGTCTAGCTAGTCTAGAAGCAGGAATATGGTATGGAAGGCACTGATATTGCCAGAGATCTTCCAGCAATACTAGATTGCCTTGATCAGGACTGAGGGGAGAAAATAGTATAAATGGTGGCTGTGGATTTATTCACTGTCTCTCTAAGACAGACACGTCTCTATCCTTTCCAACTTTCACAACCTTCAGAATCAGTTCCCTGTGATACCTCCAGATCTCCCAAAGTCCTTTTCAGAAATAAATCATCTCTTTTCCCCCCTCATCTGACTTTTACTTGTTGGAGATATAGGATTATAGGAAATAACACATGAAGAAATTTACAAGAACTGAAAATTCAAGTGAATTGCTTATGTCCAGACAGGCAATGTCACAAGTGGCCCTTGACTCACAATAGATTTAGAGCTAGATGGACCTTAGAGCTAACCTAGGCCAGAAGTGTCAAACTCTCCACTGGTGGGTTAGATGAAGCCATAGAACTCTGGCATGTGGCCAAATCGGATTAAAATAAAAGGTCTAACAAAAGAAAACAAATATGATACAATGTAGAAAATGTTGATGTGTGGCTTTCTAAGTCAAACAGGGATCATTTACATTTAAGTTTGATACCACTGACCTAGGCTGATATTTCTCTTTTTATGGATGGGGAAACTGAGTCCTAGAGAAGGACTTGAACAAGGTCACACAGGTAGTAAAAGACAGGACTTGAAGAGGATTTGGCAGGTTCTATGGTCCAGTGGCCAGATCAGTCTAAATGCATTTCTTGACAGATACCTACCATTTCACATAGCATTTGACCTCAAAACAAGAAATTGGTCCCTTCTAGACTTGGTAAACTTCCCACCAAAGGACACTCAATAAAAACACCAACTTGAAGTGCAAACCACTCTCTTTTCCCTGACTCTAACGCAGGATTCCCCCAAATCTTCTCTCCAACACAAATAGGAACTTCACAGAAACCCTAAGAAAATGTTTGTTATGCCCTCAAATGACTCACCAACTCAGAGTTCCAGGTTATCTCATCATACAAAAAAGAAAGAAAAAAGCACAAACACAAACACAATCCACTGTACATTTACGGTCATTTCTAGCATGATCCATTTGCACGCTTTTTAATCCTCCAAATGCCTGGGGCCTCCCAGTCATGAGTGCAAATTAGCAAGGTTGACCATATTTCAAACATGGATAGAATAACTACCCTTTGTTTCCTGGGATTTGTTAGTGCTTCCAATCAGTGCTACAAAATGAGCTCACTCTTAGAACACACACCCATCCCCAGTGAAACAAGGCTCCTCTTATGAGTGTCTTAACTCTGGGGATCTTATTGATTCACTCAGGTCAGGTGTGGCTGGATGTAGGTTAGGAGAGGAAGCATGACATGGATTTATGGTGGTCACGACCAGCGAGTTTTAATCTAGAGAACTAATTGATTTGGGGGTTCCCCCCCCCACTTCTCTAAGAGGTCAAAACCGAAGCATCCCTTAGTGGGAGTGTGCTGAGAAGGAGTGTCAGAAGGCGCTAATGAATCTGTGAAATACTTTGGGGCTCTGGTGTCAGGTGTCCCTCTGAAGACCCAAAAAATACTCAACAAAGGGTCTTATCAGAAGGTTTTGTCCAACATGAAATCGCTGCAACAGCTGACAGGAGAATGGGCCCATTGAAAGAAAAAATAATGAACAAGTGTCTAGAAGGACAGTTGGTGTCAATTCCTGGAGGATTTGAAACTTAGACGTGGGCTCGAGGAAGCCCTGTTAATAGAGCCGCTGTTTGTATGAAAAAGAACTTCACGAAATATCCATCATAGGAGTCATGCTTGTCACAGTCTGCATTAGAGCGCTTAGTGGAGAAGAATGCTGCTTTAATGGGGAAGGCAGGCACGCACCTTGTTTTGGCGAGATCCACCAGCACATGAGCTGCCCGTTTTCTTGGAAACAAATGGAGAGCAGTGTCCTCCCCTCAGCTGCAGGATGGATTCTTGGACCAAAATGCAGCATTTAGGAAAAAAGAAAAGAGCATTTCAAATTCCAGCTATTTAAAAAAATGCATTCCCCAGCTTGTGGAATAGAATGGAAATGAATGATTCCAGCTTCTGAGATTTATCCTGATTAAGTGAACTAAAACAAACTTTAGAGAGGATCAGCTCTCTCTAAAGGGTTCTCTCTCTCTCTCTCTCTCTCTCTCTCTCTCTCTCTCTGTGTGTGTCTCTGTCTCTGTCTCTGTCTGTCTCCGTGTGTCTCTATCTCTCTGTCTTTCTCTCTCTGTGTCTCTGTCGATCTGTGTGTGTCTCTGTTTCTCTCTCCCTCCCTCTCTCTCTCTCTCTCTCTCTCTCTCACACACACACACACACACACACACACACACACACACACACACACACACACACACCAGGCTTGAGAAAGTTCTTTTATAGATGGTAATATTTGAATTGAATCTTGAAGCCAAGAAGTGAGGTGAACATGAGGAGGGAGAACACTCCAGCGTGGGGCATAGCCAGGAATAAATGGTTCCACCGGTGTGTCACCTGACAGGCAGTGTGTGATGCAGTAAAGTAAAAGCTGACCTTGAAGTCAGAAAGACCTGGGCTCAAGACCTGCGTCTGACACTTATAATGTGACTGGGCAATTTATTAAACTCATCAGTGTTATCAATCATTAAACCTTTAAGTGCCTACTGTGTGCCAGGCACTGTGCTAAGCTCTGGAGATGCAAAAAGAAGCAAAAGACAGTAATCTGAATTTCATCACCTCTCATGGGTTCAGTAATGATTTCTATGCAAATGATTCCTGGATTGATATATCCAGCACTAGTCTTTCTCCTGAGTTGTAGTGCCACATCACTAATAGCATTTTGGAAATCTGTAACCAGATGTCTTACTGTAAGCATTTCAAACTCAATGTGTCCACCTTTTCCCCCAAACTCTGACTTCTTCCTATATTTCTCGTGATTCTTGAGGGCACCACCATCCCTAGTTACCCAGGCTTACAACCTCAGCACCATTCTCAATTCCTCATTTATACGGATCCCACATATCAAATGTCACATCTACCTGCTTTGCCCTTCACATCTCTCATATTCTCTCCACTCATGCATAAACAACTCTTGCAAAGGCCCTCTAATTCAATAGCCTTTTTTGCAGGGCAGTGAGGGTTAAGTGACCTGCCCAGGGATACACAGCCAGTAAGTGTCAAGTGTCTAAGGCCAGATTTGAACTCAGGTCCTCCTGACTTCAGAGAGCCAGTGCTCTATCCACTGTACCATCCAGCTGCCCCCTCAATAGCCTTTTCATTTGTCTTCTTGCAAAAAGTCTTTTCCCTGCTCGAATCTGTCCTCTGTTTAGTTGTTAAGGTCATTTTTTTAAAAAACCACAGTATGACCATATCACCCTCTACTCAATAAACTCTAGTGGTTCCCTATTACCTCAAGGATTCAATATAAAGTCCTTTGTTTCACATTTAAAACCCTTCCTAAATTTATGCCTTCCTACCTTTCCAGTCTTACCTTTTGTTGCACTTCCCATTCTAACATCTCCCTAGACTGTACTAGTTATTTGCTGTTCCTTGTACATGATACTCCATCTTCCAACTTCATATCTTTGCATTGGCTGTCCCCATGCCTGGAATGTTCTCCTTCCTTGTGTTTTCCCTCACCTCTTGGCTTCCTTCATGATTAAGTTCAATTCTATTCAAATATATTCTATGAAATATTTTTCTCAAGCCCAATAATGAGACACATGGAGAGAGAATAGTAGATTCATAGGTGATAGTAGACAGATAGTAGATAATATAGATACACAGAGGGATAGATTAGACATGTAGTTAGAAAGACAGATCACTTATTAAGCTCAATGCTCCAGACTCTGTTCTAAATGCTTGGAATACAAACGCGAGGAAACAAGATGTTCCCTGCACTCAAGAAGCTTACATTTTAATGGAGGCAGTCAATAAATAAAGGAGAGCTGGAAATTGGGAGGATTGAAGAGGAAGAGGGTACCTGCATGAGGTCGCATCAAAGAAACCACAGTGGCAAGGAGGTCTGGTCTCCTAGCAAGATACAAGATAGGCAAAGGGCTCATCAATGGGGAGTTCAAGTTTCCAGTAAGATAGAGATGATCCAACAGTATGGCTATGACAAGAAGACTGAAGGAAATGTGTGAGCCTTCCCCATGAGATCACTTTCTAAATACTTTGCATATTTCTTGTATGTACCCAGTAACTTACATGTTGTATCCCCCCTTAGAATATGAGCTTCATAAGAGAAAGGATTGTTTTTGCTTTTCCTTATATCTTAATCACTTAAGCATATAGAGCCTGACATATATAATAAGTTCTTTTTAACTAAGTGACAAATCAAAACTGCTCTTCTACACAGGCTGTGGGAGGTTAATGAGTCCTTTTCATAAATTCTACTCTAGGGCTGAGTGGGCACCCATATTTCATTTCTGCCTGTGCTTCCATAGGAAATCTATCAGCCCCAAAGCTACTAATCTCCACTCACACATACAATGTACATGTGCCTTCTTTGACAAGATGACATTTACCAGTCCCTTGTGGGAGGAGAGGATGCCTATGTACAAGCTCCCCCACAACATAGCCACAAACACACAATGCAGAACCAAATCTGTTCACCTGCCTTCTGAACAAGGAAAGGGTTAACAGTCCAGGTTTGGGGGGGAGGTGGGGGGAGTTGGTCTGTCAGCTCCATTTTTTTTTTAGAGACCATGAAGACCAGAATTTCCTTTAATACTCTCCCAATAATCTCAGAGAATGCTCTGGTCACTGAAAACCAATCAGGATTTATCCGTGTCTTCTAAAAAAGTCCATAAGCAGATTCTTGCAAACAATGGCTCAGTGAACTTAACCAGCTTATTGAAGAACATCACATTGATGAGGGACTACTTTCAGCATACCCTTCCACTTACATGTGAAGCAAAGGAAAAGTCAACTCACATCTGAGAGAGTTTGGTAGTGTGGTGCAGTAGTATCAGATTCAAACAGAAATGGAGAGGACACTAATCTATACATAAGGATCACTGTGGGCTACACATTGACTTCATTATAAACTTACCAATTAACTAATATTATTGGGGATGCTAGGTTATTATTATTATTATTATTATTTGTTGCTATTATTATTGTGGCTAGAGCACTGGCCCTGGAGTCAGGAGAACCTAAATTCAAATCCCATCTCAGATATTTGTCACTTACTCAAGGGACCCTGAGCAAGTCACTTAACTTGATTGCCTCCAATTATTCATTAATATTATTGATACTATTTATAATATTAATATTATTGATGTTTTGCTGTATTTTATTTATTTCATTAAATATTTCCCAATTATATTTCAATCTGGTTCAGGCCACAGCTTCATACTTCTGTTGTTGTCCATAGAGAACAGAATTTGATATGATGAAGACCAGAGATTAAATCCTGCCTCAACCACTCTGGGACAGGGACTTAACTACTCTCACCTCATTTCTAAAATAGGATGACTAACAACTGAACTCAGAGGGTTGTTGTGAGGATGGAATGAGATAACATACATAAATGACTTTGTAAACCTTAAGGAGCTATGTCAATGCTAGCTATTACTAATATTAAATACATTAACATCAACATTCTTTATGAGGAATATACAAAGATGTCTGAAAGTATCATTGCATCTTTAATCTAGAATTGGCAGGGATCTTGGTTTACAGCAACCTCTAAGCCATTCATTATTATTTACTTTTGAGAGATGAGTAATTGAACTTGGGGTTTCAGGTGGTGTGGGGAGCCAGGTGGGCCCTGTCTCAATCCAATATTGAAACTATGGCATAGTGGATAGCAGGCTGTCCTTGGAGTCAGGAAGACATGAATTCAGCTCTGACATGTTCTTGTTGTATGACACTTGCTTAACGTTTCAGTGTTCTAGGCAACTCTCTAAGATTATAATTTGAAGAGAGGGCATCACCTGCACTGGAAAAGGACATTTTTTCCCCCTCCATAAAGGGAATTCCTAACAGCAGTGAAATCATAAATCTGAAGTGGGGGGAGGAGAACTAACATATTGTTAAGGAAGAAAATATGATATTTAAACCCCCAAAAACACACACAATAAAAATGGTTGAAGGAAATGTAGAGATATTAGTGAACAGTAAATCAGATCAGCATTTTGTAACATGATACAAAATCTAAGCAGGGCCAACACAGTATACCCCTGGGCGTAAGTGATAGGCCTTGTCGAAAGCAGGCACTCAGAAGGACATTTGTAAAGCATATTGTTTTAGGTTCTGGACCATTAGCGGCCAAAAGGAGCAAGAATAACTGTGAGGACCAAAGAGTAGGAGGAATGTGGTGGTAAAGAACAAATAGAAATTAGAGGAAATTATTTTAGTGCCAAGAAAGAGAGCATTAAGTTAGATAAGTGAAAGAAACACAGTGGGATACTGATGGATCAAAATTGTCACTGCTGTTTTTAAAAGGAAGTATAACCTAAAAGATATAAAGAAAAAGGAGAAATATGAAGGAGAAGCTCAATAGAAAAAGAAGAGAATTCAGAGGTCAGCTACCACCACTGAAAGAGCGCTGGATTTGTAGACAAAGCATACTTGGGCTACCCACAGAACCTGTCTAAACCGGTTTCCTCATCTGTAAATAGTGATGTTAACATTAGTATTTGCATTGTGTATATTTTGTATTTGCTCATCTGTATATAGGTTTAATCTAGTCTGCAATTCAAAGGGAATGTAAGCTCTTTGCAGGCAGGGACTCTCCTTTCTGTCTCTCTGTCTCTCTGTCTCTCTGTCTCTTTCTCTCTCTCTCCCTCTCTCCCTCCCTCCCTCTGTCTCTGTGTCTCTGTCTCTTCTCTTCCTCTTTGTCTTTCTCTCTTCTTTCTTTTCTCCTCCTCCCCACTCTGTCTCTATGTCTCTGTCTCTGTCTCTCACCCTCCATTTCTGTATTTCTCTCTTTTCTTTTCTCTTCTCTACTCCTCTTCCCTCCCTCTTTCTGTTTCTGTTTCAGTCTCTCTGTCTCTCTTTGTGTCTCTATCTCTCTCTCTGTCTCATCTTTGCACACCTATACATCACCTAGTATGGTTCTTTATATGATTAATAAATGCCTAATAAATAAATGACTGTTTCCACTGGCCAGACTAAAGAAGTCCAAATGACAAGAATTTACTTACTGGTTCATCAATGTAGAATGAAAAGGCAAATTTGAAAAATAACAGAGGAAAAAAATCCTGCCATTATTCTCTGATTTCTTATAAACATTAGCATTAAGTTTTCTATATTTGTGTTGGAGTCTAGTGATGCTTACACTTTGTATTTGACAGTCAATAAATATTTATTAAGTACCTAGTATGTGCTAAAAAGGACAGCTACGTGGAGAAGTGGATAGAATGTTGGACCTGGAGCCTGAAGGACCTAAGTTCAAACCCAGCCCTTGACACTTACTAGCTGTGTGACCCTGGACAGGCACTTAACCCTGTTGGCCTTAGTTTCTTCATCTGTCAAATTAGCTGGAGAAGAAAATGGCAAACCACTCCAGTATCTTGGCCAAGAAAACTCTACATGCTGTCACAAAGAATTGGACACAACTAAAATGATTATATGATATGTTTCAGACACTCTTATAAACTGGGGATACAAAAAAAGGCAAAAAACAATTCCTCCCCTCAAGGAGCTTGGAATTTAATAGGGGAGACAACAAATAATCAAATCTGCACCAACAAGCCATATACAGGATAAATAGGAAATAATTCAAAGGGAAAGCACAAGAATTACAATGAAGCACACATCAAGATGCAGCTAGGTGGCACAGTGGATAGAGTGCTGGGACTGGAGTCAGGAAGACTCATCTTTGTGAGTTCAAATCTGACTTCAGACACTTACTAGGCATGTGACTTTGGGCAAGTCACTAAACCCTGTTTTCCTCAGTTTCCTCACTTGTAAAATGATCTGGAAGAGTTGGAAAATCACTCCAGTATCTTTGCCAAGAAAAGCCCAAATACGATCACAAAAGAGTTGGACACAACTGAAAATGACTGAACAACAAACACATTTATTAAATACCTAATATGTGCTGATAACTGGAAATACAAAGAAAGGGAAAAATAATCTCTACTCTCAAGGAGCTAAAAGGCTAATAGAAGACACAATATGCAAATGACTATGTGTAAACAGAATATATACAGGACTTACTGGAGATCATTTTAGAGGGAAGGCACTAAAATTAAGAAGGACTGGATGTTCTCCTGTAGAAGGTAAGACTTTAATTGATACTTGAAAGAAGCTAGGGAGGCTAGGAGGCAAAGGTGAATGAATGTGTATTATCTGTTTAGTATTCCTAAATCATTGTCTTTCCCTGCCAAGTAAGTCACCATCTTGATTCTATAGAATCTGACATCTGGAGTCTTGCTACTTACCATGTCAGTGCTCCCTAAAGATGGCTAGGCCTGCTATCTACCATGCAAATGAATTATATGTGTTTTCTCTCCCCCCTCCAACCCTCACTAGAATTTGGGTTCTTCAAGGGGAGGGACTGTCTCACTTTTCCATTTGGATCACCAAGGCATAGCAATGTCTGAAACATAACATGACATCAAAGGCAATTAGAAATGCTTAATTGGCAATTCAAATAGAAAATCAAGACTATCTCTGCCCTCAAGGTTTTTATATTCTAATGGAGGGGGGCACAAAACATATAGGGGAGTGTGGATAGGCAGAGCTGTTTTCTTCTGAGAATCCTAAGTGTGGTAAATTGAACAACAGGGCAGTTGACTGGTAATGTGCTTTCTTTAACAAATGGTAGTCTTGATTTGATTATAATTCTTATATTATGAGGTACAAAGTGGATAATAGGGCTGATCAGGGCAGCAGTTTGGAAAATGACCAAAGGGAAAGGATGCATGTGTATAAAAATAATTACAGTAGCATTTTTATCATAATAAAGAACTGAAAACAAGGTGTGTGCTCTTCAATTAGGGAATTTTGAACAAATTATGATACATATTATATAATGAAATACGCTGTAAGAAATGACAAAGGGGATAGATTTGGAGAAACCTGGAAAGACTTGAATGAACTGACACAGATCAAAATGAACAGAACCAAGAAAATTATTCCCATAATGACTACAGTAGTATAATGGAAAACAAAGTTGAAAGACTTGAGAATATTTTTCAATGCAATGACCATTTCTGACTTCAAAAGACAGATGAAAAGGTAAGCTTCCTGCCTCTTGGCAGAGAGGTGATAGATACATGAGGTGATGGTATAGAATGAGAAATACATTTCCAGATAATGACCAATGTGTCAATTTATTTTGTTTGATTGTTTATTTGTTTCAAGGAAAGACATTGGGGTGTGTGTGTGTGTGTGTGTGTGTGTGTGTGTGTGTGTGAAACTTGGGAGAGGGACTTGGGAGGGGCAGTTACTGTAGTGGTAAAATGAAGGAAGGACTGAAGAAAGGAAGAAAGGGAGGAAAGAAGAAAGGAAGGAAGGGAGAGGGAGGAAGGCAGGAAGGAAGGAAGGAGAAAAGGACAAAAAGGAAGGAAAGAAGGAAGGAAAAGGAAGGAAAGAAAAAGGGAAGGAGGAAGGAAGAAAAACAAAGAAAGAAAACAGAATAAATGAATTTTTTTAAATCTAAGAAAGTAAAATTCAGAATAGGATATAGACAAGTAAGTTTTCATACTAGCATGTTCAATATAATATACACTTTAAAAGTTTGTGATAGAAGCACACAGTTTAATATACAATATTTTGGTTCCACTTTGGATATTAAAATATTCATGTTTGTTGATGTTAGCTAAATTCTTAATTAAAAAATTAAACATAGGTGGGCCAAGGGAAAAAAGGATGAATATGAGTTAAAAAGCATGAGTCAGGAGTAAAGAATGAAATAAGGAAAAGGCTTATAAACTACAGAGAAGCTTTATGCTATTTTTTTTTCAAGAAGAGATTGGAAGCTTGAGGACATGGAAAATACACAAACACTAGGAAATTAAATTTTGCCTGTAATGATTATGAGGACTAAACCCATGATTTTTTCAATGTAGGGAACTCCCAGTATACAACCTCCTTCCTTCAAGGCAACTTAGCCCTTCTTCTGTACTGTATCTTCTTGGAGAGTGTCTTGGAGCACAGAGTTAAAGTGACTTGAGGTGATCACAGGGCCAGTATGCTTACAAGGCAGAACTTGAACCTGGGGCCTCTTGATGCCAAAGTCTGCCTTCTGTCCACTCTGTCAACATGTCTCTCAAGAAATGACAAATTAAGACTTTTTTTTTCTTTCGAGGCAATCAGGGTTAAGCGACTTGTCTAGGATCACACAGCTAGTAGGTGTCTGATCTGGATTTGAACTAAGGTCCTCCTTACTCCAGAGCCAATGCCCTCTCTACACTGCCACATAGTTGCCCCAAATTAAGACTTTTCTTAGCTTGAATGGAATAATTAAAAATCATGATCTTAACCCACTACCACAATAGATAGCTGACAACCAAGATAAAAAGCTAAGAATGATTGTATTTCTATCCCACTTCCAGCATATGTTGTGTAGGTAAATTATCCAGAACGCAATCATCTCCAGTTGCTGTCTAGTTTCCAGCAGAGAAAGATTTGTGTTATCTTTGTGTCACTTACCCCTACTGGGACCTAATGGAAGACAAAAGTATCTGTTCCTCTAAGCAACAGAGTAGTTCATATGTTTTCTATGTCTGATTGGGTAAGTTTTCCAGCCCCATAGAAAGACTTTATAAAATAAGTGTGTTTATGCAGGGGTGACTATTTGTCATCTCTGAGCCTGACATGGGCATTAAAGGACCAGCCATTTAGGGCTATATGTCATAACTAATCATTTGAAGGATGGCTGGTAATGAAACACTTCGTTAACCATTCTAAACTGGAGACATCTGTTGAACTAGGTAGGTGGCAACTTTTAGCCCTTATGCATTAATCTGAACACCAAAACTTTTGGTAAAATATTTTAAAATATCATTAATTTAAAAATCATATTATGAAGGGTTTAGGGTAGTTTTTTTGTTTGTTTGATTGGCTTTTGTTTGCTGTGCACATATGTGTGTGTTCGTAAACAGTGTGAATGAAAAACAAAGGAAAGGCTATGAATAGAAGGTGGAAAAATTTAACTAAAGCAACCTCCCTATTTAGCAAAATTATAAATAACAAATAAAAAATTAAAGGGAATTTCCTCCTGCAAACCCTATGATCACAGACTTTCCCATATCTATAAATCAGTTCAAATAGGATTTTGAAAAGTCATTATGTCTCCTTTAACGCTGCTTAAATGTTACTGACAACTACACATATGTACTACAGACCTGAAATCTATGTAAATGCACACAATCCTACTGACATGTTGTGCTTTTTATAATTATGGAAACTATTTTGCATACTTTCCTGCTTAAACATATCATTTATAGTGAAAGGCATGAGATTTGCAAGCACAGTTAAACATATTCAAGATTTAAAAGGTAAATAAGTTTTCTTTCTCTGAAGCACAGCCGGTTTGCTCTATATAATATTATTTATGAATGCTCATAAGTTCCTACTATGTTTTTCCAGGTGAAAAAATACAGTTTTCTGGGAATATCCTTCTGACCTGAAGTGTCTCTTCCTTATTCTCAAATCCAGAAATGATCTTATTTGGAATATATGAAAAATGGTATTTTCCAATATTTTAGAGATTTTTTACTAGGTTTTTCCCCCACTTAACTGACCAACACATACACACACACACACACACACACACACACACACACACACACACACACACACACACACACACACACCCCTACCTGAAAGTACCAGGGAATGAGTGCTAGGAAGATGAGCCTTCTCTGGTCTCCTTTTCCAGAGTTTATAAAAACAAAAAAGTGAGAACTATTCATTATCTTGCTGTTCCTCATACATGACATTTCAACATCCATCTCTACGCATTGCATGGGCTCGTCACACCTGGAAGATACTCTCTTCTTGAATCCACACCCTAGAGTTCCTTGTTTCTTTCAAAGTTCAACTGTCCCCCGCTAGAACATTTCTTTGTATATGTTTTATATGCATTTGCATGCATATATGTTGCATCTCTTAATAAACTATAAACTCCCAAAGGGTACACATTGTTTTGCTTTTGTGTTTGTATCCTTGAGAAAACAAAGGAATATGGATATCAAATACTGTATAATAGCTCCATACTCCTCTCCTCCCCTCCATATGGACACATGCCAGCTTCTTTCCTCTTCTTCCTCTTCTCCTTTCTTCCTCCCCCTCTCCCTCTTCCTTTTCCTCCTCCTCCTCCTTCTTCTCCTTCATCACCTTCTTTTCCTTCTTCTTCTTCTTCTCCTTCTCCTTCTCCTTCTCCTTCTCCTTCTCCTTCTCCTCCTCCTCCTCCTCCTTCTTCTTCTTCTTCTTCTTCTTCTTCTTCTCCCTCCTCCTCCCCCTCCTCCTCCTCCTCCCCCTCCTCCTCCCCCTCCTCCTCCTTCTCCTTCTCCTCCTTCTCCTCCCCCTCCTCCTCCTCCTCCCCCTCCTCCTCCTTCTCCTTCTCCTCCTTCTCCTCCATCTCCTCCATCTTCTCATCTTCCTCCTCCTCCTCATTCTTTCTCCTCCTCCTCTTCCTCCTCATTATTACTGTTGTTGTGGTTGTGTACGGAACACTTCAGAGATTACAAAGTGATTTTCTCAAAATAACCCCAAGATCAGTGGTGAAGTGTATCAGCCTTATTCCACTGATGAAAATCCTGAGACGTGTCCAAGATTCCACAGGTTAAATAGCAAAATTAGTACACCCAGCCATATTTCCTAACTCCAAGTCAAGTGTTAAATTCACTAAATCCACTGAGAGGACAGTAGATAGTCCAAGGGATGCGGACTGGAGCCACAGTGAGGAAGACATGAGTTCAAATCCAGCTCCACATACTTACAGGTCATGTGATTATAGACAAGTTACTTAACTTTTGTCTGCCCTAGTTTTCTCCTCTGTCAAACGGGGATGATTGTAACAGCTACAGCTTATAGGTATAAAATGAGAGTATTTGTAATAATAACTAATACTTATATAGTGCTTACTAAGTGCTAAGCCCAATGCCAAGTGCTTTATAATTATTATCTCATTTGTTCCTCACAACAATCTTAAGCAACAGGTCCTTTTATTATCAGCATTTTGCAGATGTGGAAACTGAGGCAAAGAAGATTAAGTGACTTTCTCAGGGTCACACAGCTAGCAAGGGTCTGAAGTTGGATTTGAACTCAGGTCTTCCTGACTCCAGGCCTAGCACTCTATCCACTGCACCAACTAGCTGTCCTATTAATAAAGGGCTTTGCAAACTTTAAAGCACAATATAAATGCTAGGTATTTTAGATCTTATCATCATTATTGTTCTTCATGATACCCTCCTCCCTTCCTTCCCAATATCTCCCACAGAGAAGAGAATTAGGATGCGTTCAAACACATGTCCAAAGTATTAGCCTTCTCCTAATAGAATAAAGTCCAAGGACCATATGATCATAGTTTTAGAGCTGAAAGAGACTTCAGAGGTCATTTAGGCTGATTTATTTTTTTAATTATTTAAAAAACAAGTTGCATTGATTCATTTGCCTTTATACCACAGTCATAGCTGGATATATCACCATTCCCCCCTCCCCACCCCGCAAACCCTTATAGTAAAGAAATGCCCCTCCAATCAGAGGGGCAAAGGCAACTGAGAGTATGGATGAGGTAAGAATACCAAAGAAGAAGATGATGAGTTTCCTGGTGATGAGCTTTGAGGAGGGGATGCTGTGGACTGGATGCTGGTCTGAGCTGGTTTAAGCACACCACTAGATCAAAAGGTAAGAACAGCTTGGTGATTGTACTAATATAGCCTCAAATTGTGTTCTAAGCCCAACTCTTCTATTTTACAGGTAAGTAAATTAAGGCCCAAAGAGATTAAGTGATTTTCCCAAGGTCATAGAGCTAACAAATAACAGAACCAAGATTCAAACTCAGGCTTGCTATAAACAGTCCATTTGCAAAACATTAAGCATGAAATTCAAATAATCATTGCAAAAATATTTGAAAACTAGATAAAAATTTCTTTGGTGGCCTACTTTTGATTTGGGGGTAAAGGAAATCTAGATACTATATAAATGATACTATATAATGATTCCTTGGGTCAGCTAAGTGTTGAAATGGATAGAACAACAGGCTTGGTGTCAGAAAAATTCACTTTCCTGAGTTAGAATTTGGCCTCAGGCACTTACTGGCTGTGTGACCCTGGGGAAGTCACTTAATCTTGTTTGCCTTTAATTTCCTCATCTACAAAATGAGCTGGAGAAGGAAATGACAAACCACTCCAGTATCTTTGCCTAAAAAATCCAAAACCCATAGGGGGGCCAGCTAGGTGGTCCAGTGAATAAAGCACTGGCCCTGGATTCAGGAACACCAGAGTTCAAATGCAGCCTCAGACACTTAACACTTACTAGCTGTGTGACCCTGGGCAAGTCACTTAACTCTCATTGCCCTGCAAAAAACAAACAAACAAAACATAGGGGATCAGGAAGAGTCATATATGACTGAATGACAACAAACATCCCTTATCATAACTGTCCTACTGGGTCATTGAATTTTATTATTTTTAAAATATTGAGGACCCTTTTGTTTAGTAGCATTTAAGAATTTAGCTTATCTGAGCACAGCCTCTTATTAACATCTGTGTCTTCAAGTTCCATTGAACTAAAATGGAAATAATCCCATGTCAATTGTGGTTAGCCCCAAATTTATGAATGGACTGTTTTCCAAAAGTGCTTTTAGTTGTTTGAAACTTGGAATTTTCCCATAAAAACTACATGATAAATGACAATTAGATTTCTGAGCTGACCCACAAAAGCCACAAAGAAAATAAACTTCCTAGTACTAGGATGAGCGCTGGCGCCTGAGATCAAGAACCCATAGGTGACAGTAAGGCAAAGAAGGGAGTATATTGAGTCTTTTCTTTTGTTTTATTTGTTTGGTAATGTTCTATTTTTATTTTCTTGTTTTGTATTTAAGTAAAAATGAATACAAAAATTACCCAAAAAATGACAAAAAAGAGGGGAGGAGGGGAAAGAAGGAAAAAAAGAGGAAAAAGGGAAGGAAAGGTACCTCTCCTTTCCTAGGAGAAGGTTCCAGTCATAGAAAAAAATTTTTTTTAAATTAAAGTATCCCCCCCCACTATGGTGTCCTTCTCACATCACTTTTTATACCTCTTTCCAAATTCCTGGAACCTCTTCTTTCAGCTTTCCTGGCAAGTTCCAGTGTCCGTATGTTTCTCTAAGTCACCTACCAACGACTGTCCTGCCCCTCTCTTACAATGAGCTAAACCTTTTGAAAATGTCTGCCCTTCTTTCTCCTAGCTTCTTCCTTAATCAAAGTATTTATTGAAATTACTAACCTCTCAGTGCCCTTGTGACTCTTTGATGGCACCGATCTACAATCATAGAGGGAGCTCTGATAAAAATTTCTCTGAAAACTTCTCATTTCCAAGATATACAAGAAAATGAGTCAAATGTATGAGAATGAAAGCTACTGATTGGCATGTGGTGAAAGGTTATGGACAGGCAGCTTTATTAGGAAGAAAGTCATGCTACATGAAATATAGCTGTAGCAAAAAGTGCATCAAATCACTAATAATTAGTGAAATAGATCGACAAAGTTGATCAAAAAAGAGAATCTATAGTAGGAGTTTCATGGGCAAAGAAAGAAGGGGGTGGAAAAGGGGAAGGCTTATGTATGCATGGATCAATTTAAGCCCCATGTCTATAAATTAATTCTATAGTCTATAGTCTTACCCTGAAGTTTCCTTGTGTAAAAGTGAAATATGTATGTATATGCATGTACACATGCATGCATGTCTGTGTTTATATAAATATGTGCATGTGTTTGCATGTATATATTTCAAATATATACATATATTTCTATTAATTTCCATATAAGAAAATGGAAAAAATTATATCCTAGAGCCAGGATAATAATGCTGATGGGGATATTGATATTGACATTTGGAAATTGGGTTATTACAAGTTAAGAACTTAAAATACAGACTTGGAGCAATTTGCATTGTGTTTGTACATATATGTATATGTTTATACAAACATAGTTTTATATATACATTAATAAACATGTATACATATATGTATACATGCATATTAATGTGTATATAAGTATATATAGATCCTACCCTGGTAACTTGACCTGTTCCTACATGGAGACAAGGAGGCCTGTCTACCAAAGCCAAATGTTGCAGAATCCTTGATGTATGTCATAGCTAAGTAAACCTCTTTGTAAAATATATATGTATGTATATATATATTCATTTTTTACTTAAAATGACACAAAAAATTCCATGTACACAACACAAACAAAAAGGGAATTCAATATGAAACCATGGATCTCCATTTCACACCGTTTACTTTTTTTTTTGAAAAGCTATGTAATAAATGCTACATACCATTTTCAAAGCTACCCTGCTTTTCCATGTTTCCTTCTGAGTTTTTGTCTTTCTCTGCTGTATACTTTTTTAGTTTTTCTCCCTCCCTCCCCATTCTTCACTAGAGAAGGCCACCAATAGACACAGATATTTATGTATGTATATGTGTGTGTGTGTTAAAACCATACTATGCACACTTCTTTTTATCAGTTCTTTCTCTTCAGGTGGAAAACACTTTCCTTTTTAGGTCCTTTGTAGTTGACTTGAGTATTGATAATACTCAAAACAACTTGGTCCTTAATAGTTGTTCTTTGAACTATATTACTGCTACTATACACAAATTTCTCTTGGCTCTGATCTCATTATTTCATGCAAGTCTATCCATGTTTTCTTCTAAAATTAACCTGCTCATTATTTGTTACAGCACAGTAGTATTCCATCACAATCATATACCACAACTTATTTTGCCATTCCCCAATTGATGGATTTCCCCTCAATTTCCAGTTCTTTGTCACCACAAAGAGAGCTGCTATCAGCAGTTTAGAACATATAGTTCTTTTCCTTCTTCACCTTTGGGAAATAGACCTAACATTTGAATTGCTGAGACAAATGTTATACACAGTTTTATAACTCTTTGGACATAATGCCAGATTGCTCTCAAAAAATGGTTGGATCAGCTCACAGTTCCACCAACAGTGTATTAGTGTCCCAATTTTTCTATATCCTCTTCAACATTTGTCCCTTTCTCCTTCTATCATTTTAACCAATTTGATAGGGGTAAGATGATATCTCAAAGTTCTTTTAATTTGTATTTCTTTAATCAATAGTGATTTAGATCATTTTTCATGTGATTTTATATATATATGTATATATATGTATGTTTATATAGTTTTGATTTATTCTTTGATTATCACTTGGGGAATGAATCATATTCTTATAAATTTGACAAAGTTCTTTATACATTTGAGATGTGAGACCTTTATCCAAGAAACTGTCTAGAAATCCCCCTTCCAATTTTCTACTTTCCTTCTTGGCTATATTGGTTTTATTTGTACAGACAGTTCTTACTGTAATGCAATCAAAATTATCCATTTTACACCTCACACAGCTTCCTCTCTTTTTTATTCATAAATTTTTCTCCAAGCCATAATAAGTCTGATAGGTAATATGTTCCATGTTATTCTAGTTTTTTATGATATATCCCTTATATAAAGGGATCACATATCTATTTTGACCTTATCTTGGTAAATTGTATAAGATATTGGTCTATGCCCAGTTTCTACCAGACTGCTTTCTAGTTTTCCTAAAAATATTTTAAACCAAATAATGAATTCTTATCCCAATCTTTACATTCTTCAAATGCAAGGTTACTATAATCATTTACTACTGTGTATGCATATCTACTCTGTTCCACTGATCTATCTTTCTATTTCTTAGCCATGACTGGATAGTTTTGATCATTACTGCCTTATAATATAATTTAAAATCTGGTACGGCTAAACCTCCTTCCTTTATTCTTTCCATTAAACCCTTTGATATTAAACTTTCGTTGTTACTATTTTTCTTCCTCGAGATATATGCTTTGATGATTTAATTAGGATGGCATTGAATAAGTAAATATGTTTAGGTAGAATTGTCATTTTATTATATTGGCTTTGCCTACCTATGAAAAGCTCTTTTAGTTAATTGTTGGATGATCACAAGTGTCTTATTTCATTCCAACACTGAACCTAACCTACCAATGGACTGGCCTGAGTCGGGCCCTTGCCTTAAAGGAACAAAAAACTTTTTAATGTTCAGGAAAAGATACACTCTGGCAGGGATTTGGAACCTGTTAAAAACTGCACTGGTTTTTGTCCCCTTGAATCGTAAATTTCCTTTCTATCCCTTAAGCTTCAGTATTCTTCAGTCTAAAAACAAAAACCCTATTAATATTTACCATAGATCAAAATGTTCTCCCCTCACTTCCTAATCAGGAGGTCAGCTTCAATAACTCAGTTTTTCATGTTTTTAAAAATAATCCTTTTATATTGGAAAAAAACTTTTTCAAAGAGGATTCACAATGACATAATGTGATAGGATTTTAGAACTGAAAAGGACTTAAGGGTTCCCCCATTTAATATGCTAGTTACCCAGTCCAGGACATTCATTTGACATGCAGTTGCTTTTTTATTGGATAGCTCAAGTTGATGTCAAAGGGTTCCCCCCCTCCTCCTAAACAACTAGAAATTCATAGGCAGGGGCAGCTAAGTGAGGCAGTGGATAAAGCAACGACCCTGGATTCAGGAGGACTTGAGTTCAAATCTGGCCGCAGACACTTGAAACTTACTAGCTGTGTGACCCTGGGCAAGTCTTTTAACCCTCATTGCCCCCCCCCCACAAAAAACCAAACAAACAAACAAAAAAGAAAAAAATAAATTCATAGTCCTCAAATTAATTCTTTTCAGCAATGGTTCTCCATTATTGACTCATAGTTTGACAGTTACTTGCATACCAAATAAATCTTGGATCTCATGAATATAGATGTTTCCCATCTTACAGTGGAAAGTGTACTGTATTTGTACTCAGAACATCTGGATTCAAATCCTGCCTGTGTAATTTTGGGAAAGTCACTCCATCTGTTTTGGTCTCATTTTCCTCATCTATAAAATGAGTAAGTTGGACTTGGGAGCATCTAAAGTTCCTTCCAGCTCTACATCTATAATATATACATGCCTTTCAATCCAAAGCAACTCCTGTCCATGTTCTGGCTTGGTAGATGAAGCATTGGGTTTTTCATTCAGGATAGACCTGAGTTCAAATATTGCCTCAGACACTTGCTGGCTATAGAAACTTAGGTAAGGGGCAGTTAGGTGGTGCAGTGAATAGAGCACCGGCCCAGGAGTCAGGAGTACCTGAGTTCAAATCCGGCCTCAGACACTTAATACTTACTAGCTGTGTGACCCTGGGCAAGTCACTTAACCCTAATTGCCTCACTTAAAAAAAATTAAAAATAAAAAAGAAACTTAGGTAAGTCATTTTCCCTTTCTCAGCCTAGGTTTTCTCATCTGTAAAATGAGAGAGACATTTGGAGTAGAAGACCTTCAAGGTTCCTTTTTCCTCTAATGCTATAATCCTTTGGTCATCATAAAAATACTCCAAAGCAATCCACACAGTTTTCTAAGTTCTTCCTCTGGATTTCTTGACATCACGAGGGTACCATGAGAATATATGAATTGTCCACATGCTATATCTCTTCCTTGTGAGTCATGACTGGCCCTTTTTGAAAAATTAAAGCAGTTGGTCATCAAATAGTCAATAGAGGGGGCAGATAGGTGGCACAGTAGATAGAGCACTGGCCCTGGAGTCAGGAGGACCTGACTTCAAATTCAGCCTCAGACACTTAACACTTACTAGCTGTGTGACCTTAGGCAAAGTCACTTAACCCCCAATTGCCTCACACACACACACAAAAGGTCAATAGAGAAGTGCATGGGACCATGGGTAGGCTATAGTATATTACCAATGAAAAAATTTGTAGAAGAGACAGCATAAAATATATCAATGAGATAGATGATTGATAGAGGAGTTACTCAGCCCTTTCTCTGGAGTATATTACTTATGATTCAAGCAGCCTCTCCCTTAGACTTTTTGCAAGGTAGGAGAGAGGGGATCTCTCTCTCCCCTTCCCTCCCTGGCAACAGTGATGGTTGAATGAATATGGCTTCAATAGCATGTGCTTGCCTAAACAAGCCTGCTTGTGAGAAGTCAGAAAGTACAGTTCAGAGGAACAAGTGAAATGATTGATTCAGCACTTGAAATCTCTCTAGAGCCTAGAGTCTTTAGTTCTGGGAGCATATAATGGGAATAATGTTTTCTGAGGCATACATACATACATACATACATACATATGTGTATGTACATACATACACACAATACCTATACACATGCATATATACACATATGTGTATTCATATATTTGGGAAGTATAGTTGTGTAAATGTATATGTGAATTTTTGAAGAAAATTTCAATGTGTACACTGATAGAAATTAAAATTTTAAAAAGCAAACTTATCTGGAAAAAATAAAATATCTCATAAAAAAAAAAAGCAAACTTATCAAATGTATGAGCCCAAGAGATACACACACACACACACACACACACACACACACATACACACACATCCTTATCCTTGCAGTTAATCTCTACTTAGGCTTTCACTCTTCCCTCCTTATATTATGCTCACTGAATGGTTTGACAGGTGTGCCATTCCATTGTCTTCATTCTTGGAATCGGAAATGAAGGCAGAGAGAGGGCAAATGTCTTATGCCAGAAACAGTCTATATAAGGTAGAGTAGTTAAGATTGGAAGAAGGCAATATGGCTATAGCTTGTCTCTGTATCTCTTAGCAACGGGCCTTTAGCCTGTCACCCCTTAAATGAGGAAAGGCAAATTAAAAAGAGCCTAACTTTTAAAATTGTTGGTTGTGGCCCCATATGAGGTCACATAACTGAATTTAGCAAATTTGCAAAATTGGACAACAGTAAAAAGTTATGTATACCTATTTTATATACTGTATACCTTGGGTTTCATAAACATTTCTTGAGTGAAAAGCACTTGCAAATAGAAAAAGTTTAAGAAGCCCTTATCTAGAGAACAATGAAGTGGGAAGCCAGATTACAATGGGTTAAGGAATGGATGTGATGACAGCAGAATCCCAGAGAGTTAGAAAACTTTTTGAAGGAGTCTGGGTGAGAAAGGAAAGAGGGATGGATATGGGACAATAGCCTAAGAGGATAATCTGTTGTTGTTCAGTAGTGTCCAACTCTTCGTGACCCCATTTGGGGTTTTCTTGGCAAAAATACTGGAGTGGTTTGACATTTCCTTCTCCAGATTATTTTACAGACAAGGAAACTGAGACAAACAGTTATGTGACTTTCCCAGAGTCACATAGCTAGTAAGTGTCTGAGGCCATATTTGAACTCACAAAGATGGATCTTCCTGACTCCAGGCACAGTACTCTATCTGCTGTGCTACCTAGCTGTCCAAGATGGTAACAAGCACCAGGAAAGGTTTTTTTTGGTTTTTTGCTTTTTTTTGTTTTGTTTTTAAGGATGGGGAAAACTTGGACATGTTTGAAGTCTTGGAATAATCTCTCTGGGGAGTTAGGTAAGGAACCAATTAAAGAAGAATAAAAGGGTTGCCTTGCCACAGTGAGGGACCAATTGAGGTTGGATAACATGAGTTAATAATGTAATCAATCATTAAACTGTGGGATTTCTGCTAGCTTCTCTCAATAATTCAAGTAACAAGTGGCAGAGTTGCCTTTCCTGCCCCCCACACCCTGCTTCTTACCCCTCTCTTTCCCTACTCCCACTTTGATTAGGTTATTATGACTGGCTTATGACTAGATTGCTAGCTTTCTCTTCAGATTGGTATGAAAAAACTCTCTCAGTAGCACAAAACATACAGAATACACAAGTGCAAAGAGAATGTGAATTGAGGTAGGGATCCCTTGGCTATTCCATAGATGATGCTTGAGAGAGGGGATCGAGGCCTAAATAATATGTACATCAAATCTGAAAATTACATAAAGTCGGGAGGAATAAGAAACACAACGTATGACAGAAAAGGGATGGAGAGCTCAACTTGAGAATGAGGAAGACCTAAGTTCGAATCCTGACTGTGGGTAAGTCACTTAACCTCTAAGTGGCTTGCTTTCTTCATCTGTAAGACGGAGATGATGATAGTACCTACCTCTCAGGGGTGCTGTGAGGATGGAATGAGTTAGCATATTGGTTGTATGTTTTCAAAGCAGACCAATGATATCACAGGATGCTGTCATGACTCATATGTGAACTGGATTCAAGTGAGGCAGTGTTACACAAAGTCTATCTGAAGAGTCACTGAAGTCCAGTGGCAAGACAAAAGTCAGGATGCTTGGTGGTAGCCTACGATACAGGGGATGATCTAGAAGTCATTGATGTTTGACCAAGCCCTAAGCACCCAACAACTTCTGCTTCAGCCACTTTCATGGCTGTTGGAACAGATTATTCTCATTCTCTCTCTCTCTCTCTCTCTCTCTCTCTCTCTCTCTCTCTCTCTCTCTCTCTCTCTCTCTCTCTCGGGCAATGAGAGTTAAGTGACTTGCCCAGGGTCACACAAATAGTAAGTGTCAAGTGTCTGAGGCTGGATTTGAACTCGGGTCCTCCTGAATCCAGGACTGGTACTTTATTCATTGTGCCACTTAGTTGCCCCCTGGAACAAATTATTCTCAGCCTCCCTTTCTGCTTCCAATTCTCTCTTCACATGCTTGGGATAGACAACTCAAAATATATAAATTGAGTTGAGGTATGTATGTGCGTATGTGTATGTGTGTATCTGCATATATGTGTGTGCATGCATGGGTGTATATATGTATGTGTGAGTGTATTGTGTATGCATATGTGTGTATATGCATTTGTGTTTATATGTGCGTATGCACCTAACATATACATGCATGTATATACATAGGTGTGTGCATATACATGTATGCACACATGTATATACATAGGTGTGTGCATATACATGTATGCACACATGTATATACATAGGTGTGTGCATATACATGTATGCACACATGTATACAGCTATGCACATGTATATGCATGCACATATATCTATAAATGTGTATATAAAGATGTATATGTGTATGTGTGTACATTAGTGTGTATGTGTAAATATACATGCATGTGCACATGTGTGTACATACATGCACATTTACATGTGCACACATCAGCCTATATAGAGCTCTTTTAAGATCCCAAATCACTCTCCAAACGCTAGCTCTTAGCTATTATTACCAAAGAGGTCAATCTGCTAGAACCTTTTTCCAAATTAAATGCACTGAACTACCATAGGGATAAATGTTCATTTCTGTGCCTGGGTTCTAAAATTCAGTTTCAAAAATTTCGTATGTTTGGCATGTGGCTAGACAACTGCACAAGGGTTTTAGTGGACTACAAGCTCAATAAAAGCCAATATTGGCATGTCAGTCCAAAAAGCTAATGGTATATTAAAGTATGATGAGATATACACCGTGTCTTGAATGAAGGAGAAGATAATTCTATGGCCTCCCCTGGTCAGACTTTTATAGCCAAGCAAAAGGTTTTCTATTTTTATTCTGGAGGTAACAGGAAGCTACTGGAATTTATTTAATAGCAGGGCAACATGGCCCGTGCTGCTCTCTAGGTAAAAACATGCCCTTGCCCTCAAGGATCTTCCATTCTAATGGGGGTAGATAACTTGCACATGAATATACAGTCACAGTTTCCTCCACTGTAAAATGAAGAGAACAACCCTGGCTAGTTGTCTACCCCACCTGAAATTACCTTGTATTTCTTTTCATACATAAATATGTGTATGTTTTCTCCCCTAATAGAAAGTAAGTTCCTTGAAGGAATATTTGTCTTTCCATAACCAGCACCTAGTACAGTGCTTAGCATACTGGAGGTGCTAATTAAATGCTTTTTCATTGATTGGCTCTAAATTCTATGCTCTCTTCTAAGGGCCATAAAGGATGATGTCTTATTCTTCAATTTTTTTTATAGAAATTTTCCGCAAAGCAAGTCATACAGCACATACTCAAAATGCAAAAAAAAAAGAAAGAAAAATAAATAAATGAGTGAATGAATGAATAAATAAATAAATAGATGAAGAAATGGACGAATGAATGAAACAGAAAAGAAATGCATTGAATGGAACTATCTTAATTACTCTGCAAGAATTAAATAAAATGTATGTAAAGCAGTTTTGTAAACCTAAAACGCTATTTAATATTGTTGATTTTGAGTCTTAATAACAGTTAACATTTATGTAGCTCCTATTGTGTGTCAGGGACTCTGCTTTATTATTATTATCTCATTTCATTCCCTCAACATCCCTGGAAGGTGGGTGCTCTCATTGTCCCCATTTTACAGTTGAGGAAACTGAGGCAAAGAGAGGTTAAGTGACTTGCCCAGAGTCACACAACTGGTAAGTGTCTGAGGCTCGATTTCATCTAAGGTCTTCCTGATTCCATATCTCTATCCACTACACCACCTAGCTATACTTGCTCTTACTCTCATAAACAAACTAACAAAAAATGTAATGTAGTACTTTGAATGGAAGAGGGCTTTGAGGCCAGCTTCTGATCTTTGAGGCCAGCTTACTAAAACAGTTTTCTGCAGCACACAGGGCATGTCCTGGCAATGTGGTATTTGAGAGAGAGAGCCCTGAATTTGGAGTCAGGAATTCTGAGCCCTAATGCTGGCACTGGTCCTTACTGGTTATCAACAACCGAATTAATTCTCTGGGCTTTAGTTGCCTCACTCCTAAAAGAAGTTTTGCACTAGATAAGCAATTCTTAACCTGGGATCCATGAACCCCCAAGGGGTTTGTGGATAGATTCCAGATGGCTTCTAAAGTTGGATGGCAAGATTGCATTTTTATTTCAATATACTTAGTTTCCTTTGCAATCCTATGTATTATATTTTATTTATTAGAAAAACAAGGGGCAGATAGGTGGTGCAGTGGATAGAGCACTGGTCCTGGAGTCAGGAGGACCTGAGTTCAAATCTGGCATCAGACACTTAACACTAGTTGTGTGACCCTGGGCAAGTCACTTAACCCCAATTGCCTCACGAAAACAAAACTAAACTAAAAAACTAAAAAAAAAAGAAAGAAATAAAACAAAACACAACACAACACATTATTCTGAGAAGGAATTCCTAGGCTTTCTCAGATTGCCAAAGTGTTCCATGATAGCACACTGAAAAGGTTAAGAACCCCTGGGCTTGAATGGTTTCTAAGGTCCTTTCTGGCTTTAGATGAATGATCTATGAGACCAAGAAACAGTATGGCACATTAGAAAGAATGCTGTATTCCTACCTATGTAACCCAGGGTGACTCATTTCCTCTCTGGGCCAAAATGCCTTCTTCTCTAAAATTAGCAGGATGATAATAATAGAACTTAGAGGGATCTCAGAGATCATTTAGTCCAACCCTCTCATTTTACAAATGAGGAAACAGGTTCACATACATTAAATGACTTGTCTATGGTCACACAGCAAGTAAGGATTTGAACCCACAACCCTCAGATTCATCCTTAGGTCTGTATTCCCTCTCCAAAGCAAGTTAAATTAGATTGCCTCCTGGAACCACAACATCTCTTAACCTATGCTCCCACTGCCATAAGATCATAGATAAAGAGTTGAAAAGCCCTCTCCTTTTACAGATGAGGAAACTGAGGTGAAATGACTTGCCCAGTTACAAAGCTAGTAAGGTGGGCTGTCAGGTCCTCTTATTCCAAATCCAACCCCCTTCCCATTGTACCACACTGTCTCTTACTTGGGACAGAATTCATTTATAGCCACAGGAGGAGAAGAAACAAATTTTTGCTAAGGAGACTGATGTCTTCCCTCCAGAGAAAGAACTGACAAAGAAATATGTATCATATGGTCTTATATGTATGTGTGCATGTATGTGTGTGTATATGTGTATATAAATACACAGACATAAATGTGTGTATGTCTATAGATATGTATGTATAAGTCAATATATATTCATTGAATTGTAGCTTTGGGGGGGGGGAGAAATAAATAAAATAAAATGTGCCCAGCAGAGAACAATACCAACAACAAAAATCCAGAAGGAAGCACAGAAAATCTGGGTAGCTTTGAAAGGAATGTGTAGTATTACACAATATTACATAGGTTTTCCTGAAATATAAATTTATTGTTTTATATTCAGTGCTCTCCTATGTTCTGCTGTATACATGGAAATATTCCCTCACCCTTTTTAATTTTGTATTTAAGTTTAAAATGAATATATTTTTAAAAGGGACATTGATGTCTGCACTGCTCACCAACTTATAACCTTAGTTTACCTCCCTAATAGTTTTGTTCCATGGGAATGGCGGGTGCTTAAAAAAAAAAAGAGAGAGGAAGAAAGAAGCCCCTTGGATCAGCCACAGGACTAGAATAAACACATTTATGTTGAGCAGGTGGAAGTCTCACTAATTTATAAACTTTCGACAACTCTCTAATAGTTTAGATCCACAGGACTAGCATCTTCTTAAGGAGGAAGGAGAAATAAAAGGGACTGAAGCCTTCAGAACGTATTAAGCCGGTCTATTTGGAGGGATAGCAGGAGCCTTTGAAATCTTTCCGCATAGGTCTATATTTAGAATCCAGGGGCGGCAGCGGGGGAGGGGACTGATGGCTGGCCTAAACCCTGGCTGCTCTCCCCTTGCCCTCTAAGCAAGTTGGCCCACTGGCACATCCGAGAGCTTGCTCTGGCTTGTTTGAGTCGGGTTGTTTAGTGGTTCTGTGCGTTTTGACCTTCTCCCACACACGCAGACACACACAGAGACACACACACAATCGGATGTCTCCTGGTTCTGGGAGTGGGTAGTAACCTGAGTTGTCTTTCTAAGGAGATGATGTTCTAGGGACAGCATGGGGGGGGGGGGGAGGACGGGGGAGGGATGGAGAGTAGCTGCAATCACATTGGGAGGGTGATGCACCGCGACAGCTAAAAGTTGGATTGAGTTTCAGCTTCGGCTATATATAAAGCTGGGGGCAACTTATGTCACCTCACTAATTAGATGCCATCTGGGTGGTTCTTCCCGGGGTTGGGAGCCCATCACCCTGCTCCCACAGAGCCAGAGGCCAAAGAGGAGAGCATAATGATGGACCTTTTCGAAACGGGCTCCTATTTCTTCTACCTGGACGGAGAGAATGGAGCCCTCCAGCAGCTGGAGATGGCCGAGGGCTCCCCTCTGTACCCGAGCAGCGATGGTACCCTGTCCCCCTGCCAGGACCAAATGCCCCCCGAAGCCGGGAGCGACAGCAGCGGCGAGGAGCACGTTTTGGCGCCCCCAGGCCTTCAGCCCCCTCACTGCCCGGGCCAGTGCCTCATCTGGGCCTGTAAGACTTGCAAGAGGAAATCGGCCCCGACAGACCGGCGCAAGGCCGCCACCCTGCGCGAGAGGCGACGCCTGAAGAAGATCAATGAGGCCTTCGAAGCTCTGAAGCGCAGGACGGTGGCCAACCCCAACCAGAGGCTGCCCAAGGTGGAGATCCTGCGGAGCGCCATCACTTACATCGAGCGGCTGCAGGACCTCCTGCACCGGCTGGATCAGCAGGAGAAGATGCAGGAGCTGGGGGCAGACCCCTTCACTTACAGCCCTAAGCAAGCAAATGTAAGGGCCCCCAGAGGCCTTGGCTGCATCCTTCCTAGGGCGAAAAGGCCAGCTGCTGTCGTACTTTCCCCAATCCCCTCCCCGCAGCCCCCACCCCATCCTTCTCCCCACACCCCACCCGCTTGCCCTTCCTGCTTAAGGAGCCCTGGAAAGCGCAGCTGGAGTTGTTGGCGAGTTAATTGGACTAGAGATCCCCTAATCCCACCACTGGATCACCCCCGATCCTCCCTCGCCCCCAACCCGAGAAGCAAGTCGCCCCACCCCGTCCCATTCTGACCCCTGCTTCTTAATCTAGCCTCACTGATCTTTCTTGTGTTTGCTTCAGCTCCCCAGTTCCGATTTCCTGAGCACCTGCAGCTCTGAATGGGAAAATGTTTCTGATCATTCCAGGGCCCTAGTCATAAATCCCAGAGAAGGTAAAGTACTTGAAGTTAGACCCTTCACGACCAGCTTAGAGTCTGGACACATTAATTAAAACGTGTGTGTAAGTGTGTGTGTGGGGGGGGGAGTGGTGGAGTGGTGGGAAGCTCTCGGGGGGAGGGAGGACAATAGGAGACTGAAGACATGAAAACAATGTGACAGGGAGAAATGTGTCTTCTCCCGCAGTCTCACCAGCTTGGAATTCTTAAAAGGACCTAAAAGAGTTTGCAAAAACCTGTGGACTTTCGTTTTCGGTGGATTTGGATTGTCTCATCTCTTTTAACACTGCCTCTGCCTCCTTCCTTACAGTCGGAGGGCCTGTAATCGAATCATCTGCTTCCAGTAGCCTCCGGTGCCTTTCTTCCATAGTGGACAGTATTTCCTCGGAAGACCCTAAGCTTATCAGCGTGGAGGAGGCGGTGGAGAAATAAGGAACTACTTTGCTGGTTCTGGAGGGATCTTCGCTTCCCTTGGAAGATTATTTCCTGCTCCATACCCACCCCAACCCCATTCCTAACTTTTAGATTAGGTTACATTGCATTAATATTTAAGAAACCATGCCCAGGATTTTCTAAAAGGTGGAAACAAAGTGATATGTTCTCCAAAAAAAATCCCCTAAACGGTTGTGTACATTCAGACGGAAAACCCTCTGCCTTTGGTCTCCTGAATCTCTCCTGGCATAGACCATCCTTTGGCCTTTTCATTTTTTTATTTTAATTTATCAGATTGACTTTTGTCGTGACAATGCCTATCATGACCAGCTCCAGAGAAGTTCATTCCTGTCTGAAACCAAGTGGGAAAGTTGTGATTTAATGTTAGTTTTATTTAATGTGTATTTCGTGTTTGGGTTTTCTTTTTGTAAATACTTTTAGTACTTTCTCTTTTTTATGTAAACGTCAGAGATGTATTTAAGATGGGAAATGCAGTATTGTATATAAGTGGTTCGAGGATGCAAGTATTGTACAAATAAAAGATCTTTCTATATTCTCAAAAGCCTTTGGAGTGGCAGAGAATTGGCAAGGGTATTTCAATTCTTTTCAATAGATATTGAGGTTTGAAGGTTTTTCCAAGTTGTACTTATGGGCAGAGACCAGAGACGGGAGACTTTATTTTCTTAATTCAAAAACTAGCCTCTCCATTCAACAATTTTACCCCAGCAGAAAAGAAGAGTGTGTGGAGGGAGTTCAGAATGAGGAGCTGGACAAGGGGGACAACCAGGTAATATTCTGATAATTTGTCTGAATCATCTGAATACCATCATCCCTCCTCTCCATTTATTCCTTTGGTTTGCATAAGATTCTGTTTCTCCTTCCTTCTTCTGTGCTCCAAATCAAAAGGATAAATGTGCTGTGTCTCATTCCCACCCTCTCCTACCTCTTCCCCATACTTTCTCCACCTGAGAGAATCTGGGAATGGATAAACACACACACACACACACACACACACACACACATCTGCACACTCTCCCTGACTCTGCTGTCACTTTTCCCTGTAGAAGATAGGAATTGTATTGCTTTTTCTTTTTATCTTTAGCAGAGTGCTTGGTACATAGTAATCAATAAATAAATGCCAGCTGATAGATTGAGAAATTAAGAGGAGTCTCGGGGCATTATCTGATCCCAGAAGCTATTGGGGTAACAACCAGAGCTTCCCCTCCCTCTCTCAGGGCTACTACTGGGAAGATTAGGGGAGCTAAGTGAAGACCCTGCACTAGACCAGACTCTAGAAGGCTTGACTGCCTCTAAGGCCTAGTTAGCTTGGGTTTGTTTTTCCAGTAAGTAGGACAAAAGGAGAGGAATTTCGGTTTTGGAGCTGGGGGGAGGGGAGGCCTCTTTGATGGGAGTATCCTCTGCTCCAGAGGAGGAAAGGGTTAAATGCTTGAAAGCTCACTAAGGAATACAACAACAACAACACATGAAGCCTCTTACCAGGTCCAATGGGAGGCTAGAAACTCCAGGAGTTGATCCCAAGGAGGTTTTCTTTACAACGTGTGCCAGCCTTGTTTATACTGTAATCCCAATAAGGGGCGACCACCTAGAAAACTGCAACATGAAGGAGATGTTGGGGGGGTGGGGAGTCCCTGACATGGTGCCTTTCTTTTCAGTCTTGTTAAGAAGAGGTCTCTTTAGACTTCTTTTCTTGTAAGATGTCTCCCTCTCCTTTGCCTCCCCATCACAGAAAACCCCTAGATCACAAATAAATCTTCCTTCATTTCTGTCCCTGTTCCCAGCTCCCCTCTTACCCCTAAGAGGTTTGTCATTTGTATTGTGTATAGTGAGGACGTGGGGTTATTAAAACACACATCCCCAGAGAGTGGCCTGAATACGAAATGTAGATCTTGTGCTAGAAGGGACGTCAAAGGTTATTGTAAGCTCATTTTAAAGTTGAGAAAACTGAGGCCCAGGGACTTTAAGCAACATAACCACACAGGTAGCAAGCATCAGATATGTGGTTTGAGCCCAAGGGTATGACCCTCAAGTCTATACCATGCCCTCCAGTAAACAAGAAGCACCCCAGCTCTATGCTCCCTCAAATTCTGGTATTCAAGTCCTAAAATCTCACTCTTCTCTAAATCCTATATCCATCAGCTTAGCTCCATCTGTCATCACCCTTGACTCATTTCAACAGAGAATGTGTTGAGTCATACTCATTTGAAGAAAGAACATTTTATATCTCTTCTCTGAAGGTTTCTACACTCCTGATGTATTAAAGCAGTAAGTGACCTCAGAGATATAATATCATCCTACATGCTCATTTAACAGACAAGGAAACTGAGACTCAAAAATGAAATGACTTGACTGAGGCATAAGACCAGTAAGTGGGAGAATGGTAACTGCAGCCCAAAAAACTTCAACTCTCAATCCAAAGCCCTTTACATCATGCCAGATGCCATTAGGAGGCATTCTCTCAAAGCTATACTCCCATTTCCTCCTCCTCCACCCCATAAAGTAAAAACTCAAATAACAGCTTTGAGTACTAGGTTTTCATTCTTTCCTTTCCTTTCCTTTCCTCTCCTCTCCTCTCCTCTCCTCTTCTTTTCCTTTTCATTTTCCTGAGGTTTGTTTCCAGAAGACTTTTTCTCCAAGTGTCAAGTTTGTGACCGGCAAACTAAAGCAGCAAATGACCTATAGCAAAGGACTCCATCTCTAATGCATCATATCAGAAAGGATTGTAATATGCAGGACATGTGTATACTGTTGTGGTATATATTATGTTGGTTTTCTCCCTAGTGAGTGGGATGTATGTATGTGTACATGTGTGATTGGGATGAACTGTCCTGTAACAAAAGAAACCATTTTCTGAATTTGATGTATTTACTAATTAAAACAATTAGGAAGCAATCATAATTAATCATAACTGCTGTGTGTGTTAGATTCCTGTTTTGGTCAGGCTACTAAATTTATGTCTCAGTAGAGTTGCTACTTAAACTCAGGGGCTAGCCTTGCTGCTGGATTTTATTCCATCTTCACACACAGAATTCACCCAATCTCCAGTAGCAGGGTAACCTGAGAAATTGTTTGGAGTAAAGTTTGCCTATAGAAGTTCTTCATTAAATAAAGCAAATATTTCCCAAAGGCTCCCTATGACCTCCAATCCTGTAGCTGATATGTAAGGCTTTCCAATGCAAACCCTCAGTGTGTTTGCAATTAAAATGTTTTTGTTCGATATTAATAATGATAATCTTTACCAAGTCCAAAGCCAAAGCAAACAGGTTTCTGGGAACTCCAATCAGGAGGTAATAACTGGGGAAAGATAAGTGGTTTGTGATTTAATTGTAACCTAACCTCTTTCCAAAGGCAGACTAGCTTCAAAGTTATCAAGTTTAGAATAGGATCAGCACTTTTTTTTTCCATTCAAGAATATTACCAGGAGAGAGTCTCTTCAAAATGACTGCTAGCTTTGCTCAACTCACCTGAGCCATAAGATTTCAAACCCATGGACATCTGCTGAGATTCCAGGTTGTAATTTGTTCCTGGCTCTGTCCAAAAAGTCATAGATTTAATGTTGGAAGGGATGCTAGAGGTCACCTAATGCAACTCTCAATTTACAAATGAGGTACTGAGGTTCAAAGAAGTGAGCAGACTTGCCTGCAGCTAAACGTATAGAAAGCATCACCAGGACTCAAACCCAGGTCCTCCGATCTCAGATTCTCCGAAGTACCAAAATTATTGATAGGGTGAAAGTGGGTTTGGAGGAGGTTGGAAATGAGAAATACACAGCTTCCTTCAGAACTTTAGACTTTGAAAAACGTCTTGCTGAAATGGCTTTAGTATTTATTAATGGGTTCGTGTTAGAATTTACCTATCTCTTTGGAACATCCTCTGCCAGGAGCATTTTACCCTTTTCCCCCCAAAGTAAACAAGGTGTGTGTGTGATGGGGGGGGGGGAGGATAAGGACATTTTTGTTTCAAGTTACTGTAGTTTCATTTCTTTAATTTAATTTTTTGCTGGATAATAAGGTATATCCCCAAAGAGCCAGGCTATTAAAAACATCTCACCTTTCTACTCATCACCACTACCTCATTCCCTGCCCTTATACAAGCCTTTTAAGTCACAGGAAATGTAATTTAAGAAACAGAGACAGGAATAGAGAGACAGAGACAGTGAGAAAGAAAGGGAAAGAGGGAGGGAGGAAGGGAGAGAGAGACAGAGACAGTGAGAAAGAAAGGGAAAGAGGGAGGGAGGAAGGGAGGGGGAGAAAGAGAGAGAGAGAGAGAGAGAGAGAGAGAGAGAGAGAGAGAGAGAGAGAGAGAGAGAGAGAGAGAATCTAGTCAGCCACTTTTCACCCTAAAAAGCTAGTTTTGGCTCTTAGAGCAATGTCTGCTGGCTTTCAGACTCAGCAACCAAGACTGAGCAGCTGAGCCATGTGCTCCAACAAGCTGTGGCTGTAGGGACTATCCTTCTCCCCAGTCTCAAGTCCGCATCCCTTTGATCTCTCCTGGGAGCCCCAGTATCCAAGCAGAGGCCAATGTCTTCTTCAGCTGTCTTCCCCACAAATTCTTCCAGCAGCTCTGTCAGGTACTAATGTGTTTACTTAGGTGTGCCTGGTTCCCAGAACTGAAAGTAGCCAAAAGTTTAGCACATTACAAAAATCCCCTTTAATAAGAATGAAAGTGATTAAGAATTCCCCTTCCCTCAAACTGATTAATAATCCTCTGTTGCCTCTGTCTTTAAGGGGGCTCTGTCCAAGAAGATAGGCCAGAAGCCCTTGAAATTGCCTTCTCTTCCTGATATTTGACTTCTTAAAGAAAAACCTTGGTGACTTCTCAGGGGTCTGGAATTCTGGTGAACACCAGCTCCCAAACTCATTTATGTAGAGAGCCCATACGTCCACAGTGAGAGGTCCATAAATCTATGTTGTTTTAACTGTAATAATCTCTATTAGTAAAAGTTGTGAAGGTGATTTAAAAGTGTCCTTAAAAATCAAGGAGCCCCTTGGAATGACGCATTTTTATTTGCAGAGCCTTACTTCCCTGGCACAAATTACTACAACTGTACAGAAAGCAAATTACTTGTTTTTTATATATAGTGCGAGCAACCTTCATTTATTAAAAAAAGAAAGTAGAAGAAAAAAGTAAATTGGCCATAACAGCTCAAAGCATACAATTGATTGGGTCATATGCCTTGGTTGTCCTGTACTTCTTAGATTAGATTATATTTGATAAAGCTTTGTTTAGTGTTTCATGTGTGCATCACACTACTCTTTTCCTTGTCAAAAATCAGGATTGTGATATAATGGAGGATTTCCTGCAGATATAGGGCACGGACTTTGCAGAAATACAGAATTGGGCTGGTTATCTATCTATCTATCTATCTATCTATCTATCTATCTATCTATCTATCTATCTATCTATCTGTCTATCTATCTATCTATCTACAGATATACCTATATAGGCATATATGTTTTTGCATATGTGTATATATGTACATCATTATTGATATTTTTGTTTTTGTTTCCAAATACATTCCTCCTTCTGCCTGCCCCAGAGAGCCATCACTTTTAATAAAGAATTTAAAAGCCAGAAAGAGAAATACAATCATTTCAGCAAAACAACTGGTATTTTAGTGTTCCTCTTCCATAGGCGTTCACTTCTTTCTGCAAAGGAGAATAAAGAAGGAGAGGTGCATTGAGACATCCTTTCTAATTGTACTTTTACACACTGGAAGTGGTCTGTGATTGTTCGAATAGAATTCAGCTACCAGAAAAAACAATACTGGAAGGTGGAGTTTGTTTTCTTTGCTGCAAATGATAAACTCTCTCAGAAGGGGCACGGACCAGCAGGGCTGGAAATCAATTCGATCCCATCCTATTTCAATTCAGCAAATACTTTATTAAGCTCTATTATGTGCGGGGCACAGATTATAAAAGCGCATAAAACACGTCCCTTAAGTCCTCTGAAAAGTTCTTGTACCCACCCTCCCATTCTCCATCGCCGCTAGTTTTGGTTCTCCCCTAAAGAAAGAGCGGCCAAACCCTTCCAGAGTCCCAGAGCCTTTGAAATGCTGGCGTCTTTCGTCCTTTGAAGATTTCCTCCTATTTTCTGATGCCTTTCTCTCTTCGCCTCCGAGCACGGTTTAAAAGTTGTGTCTAGCTCGTTCTGCTGCCCTGGCATCCTATTTTCAGCACCTCAGTCCCCAGAGCCCAGCGGTTTAGGTCTCTCCCCCTCTCAAGCCCCATTAAGCAACTCCGGGCGCTGGGCTTTTGGGTACTTCTGCTGTTCCACTCGCCTTCTGCACGTTTGCAAATGTGTTTTGAGATCACTTTACCAAAGAGAACTGTAACCTCGGAGGGCTTCTCCTAATGACAGAGCTTCGTGAGTGACAGCATCCTTCCCGGCACAACACGGGCAGATGGAGAAGAGGAGAGAAGCAAAAGGTTGTGCCGTCTGCAGTAGCCCATTTGGGGTGGGAGGAGGAAAGGAAGAGATACATCGCCCATGGCCAAGGACCCTCACCTGGGCAGGACTGTGGGAATCTGATGGAAAGTTTCGGCCTAAAGGAGAGCGAAAGAAAACCCTAGGCGTAGGAAAGAAGTTGTACTTTGGCCTTCCAGTACCAGTGAGTGATGGAAAGGAATCCAAGTGAAAGGTGGATCAGAAACGTCACAGCCACTGACCACCTCTCTCCTAGCCCCTCCCCCACACCCCCCTAGCCACATCATTAAAGATCAAGTTTGTTTGTGACCAGAGCACGAACCTGTAAACAGCTCTATTTTAGCACTTGCTCAATGTGCTCAGGCAACATCTCTGCGATCCACCATCCAAGAAAGGTAGTCAGATTACTGCTGACCAAAAAATCACAACTTCCTGGCAAATACTTCAACCCACTTAAATTCCAGAAGCACCTACTATTACGCTAAAGGCTGTGTGACAGTGCCTAGAGAGCTGATGCGGAAGACCGCAAGATTTGGATTCAAGTCCCCTCCATGACACCTAAGTGAATTCCGTGAGCCTGGGCAAATCACTTAACTCCTCAGTGCTCTCGGCAAGCCCCTAAAAGTATAAGTGTAAAACCTGTGTGATATAAAGCAGAAGTTCTTGATCCAGGGTTATCTGTTGCTGGTGCTGCTGTTTTTTTGTTTTGTTATTGTTTTGTTTTGTTTTGTTTTTAACTATATTTTAAATTCCAAACAAAATCTTCAGTACCCGCTAAAATCTATCTTCTAGGGAAAATCATCACTCCCTTTTAATACTAATTTTTCACCTTTGCGATTATCTTTAATTTATCACGTCTATAATTACTTTGTACATAGTTGTTCACTTGTTATATCCCCAATTGGACTGTGAGTTTTTTGAGAGCTGCGACTGGGTTTGTTTTGTTTTTTGCCTTTTTAAAAAAAAAAAAAACTCCAGCATTTAGCACATAGTGGGCATTCAATAAGCACTTCTTGATTTTACTTGAAAATAATGTTTTCTTTGTAAATCTATGGAACCTATTTTATTCGTTTAAAAACCTACTGAGAAAGTATTCTTAGACTTCCAGACTGCTAAAGGGGTAGACTCAGGGGGGAAAAAAGTTAAGAATGCCTGGAGAGAGTTTATCAGTGGTATCATAGGTCTTATCTCTTATCTTCCTATATGTCTAAAACACCATGCTGGAGGTGTGTGTATGTGGAGGGGGGGGTCTAAAAAGACAAAGGGGAAACTCCTCCTCAGATATACTTCAAAGATGATGGAAGCCATTTTAATGTTTCCAGCTACTTGACCAAGGATTGCTCCCATTCAAAGTCTTGCTTTTTCCCCCCCTGTAACTTTATTCCTTTATCAGCTTTATGCTCTTAATACAGGATTCATTTCAAAGACTCTGGTCCTGTTTATAGCCCTAAATAAACTGCAGATGTACTCCCAACTGGCCAGGCAATTAAAGAACCTTTGGGGTGAGCAATATGGGCTTGTGCAAAATTTTTAAGAGAAACTTTTTCCCTAGGAAGGGTGGGGCTTTTAGGATTTGAGGTAGCAAGGACCCCCCAACAATCCCCCAAGGTCCCCAGACAAAAAGTATTAGGAAGCTATAACACTTACTGGACAGGCTGGTAGAATGTATTTAAAGCAAGGCCGCTTCCTCTAGGAGCTCATATGTAGTCCTAGCAGAGAGCTAACTCAGGCTAGAATCTAGCAACTAGATAATGACACATGGGCATGTGCCTTGAGTAACCCATTTTCCTAAAATTCAAAACACACAAACACAAGTTATCTGAATGTGGTCAAAGGGCTGGTTCTTGGGGCTCTGGCAACTGTCTGTTAATGGTTTCATTACCACTTTAATTACCATCCCCTTCCTCTACCCCACCCCACCCCCCACCTCCCCACCCAGGGTTACAATGATCTAGCTGCAAGCTTTCTGGAAGGCTTTTGTCACCGGTTTGTGTGAAGTTACTTAGGGATTGTGGGGTTAGAAATTTTACACTAGCAGGAGCAATTGTGGCTCCGGCAGCTGGGACGCATCTGTAACGGTGTAAGTTTGCTTGAAAGAAGAAAATGAGCAAACCCCAAGTCTTGCTTCTCTGTTATGTCTGTGGAAACACGGGGGTCAGAGCTAGAGACCAAGAAAAGTTAGACGGATTAGCCTAAGATCTGATTTTCTCTTTCATCCTTTCTCTCTCTCTCTCTCTCTCTCTCTCTCTCTCTCTCTCTCTCTCTCTCTCTCTCTCTCTCTCTCTCTCTCTCTCTCTCCCTTTTTCATGTCTTCTTTCCTTCTGGGGTTTGTTGAGGTCCCTTGATTTCAAATGCTAAAAGACATATTGATTCAAGCTCTAACTCATTTACTTGGTTGTTCTCGTTTTCACCATTTCTTTTAAGATGAGCAATGATATGCATTTAAGAAAGGCCTGATTTGTTAAAAAATCATCATTAAAGCAACTACTTTTAAAGATGACCTTTTCCAAGTCTTACTCAGAGGAGTTCTCAATCTAGCCCACCAAAAGATTTGAAAAGCTTAGAGTCCAATGCATTTCAGGTTTATGAAACTCATGCATTCTGCACACTTGTCTGAAGAATCACTGATGTTAAGGTTTTTGAAAGGAGAAATAACTGATTCAACAGTAGGGCCCTCTCCACATCCATAGAACTTCTGATTTTCTTTGTCCCAGGTCTAGGTTGTTTCATAGGGGGAAAATGAAGAAAGAAGGAAATTTCTTAAAGTTTAATTTTGGTTGTTGCTAGGATCACATTTAGAAATAATCTCATGGTTTAGTTAAATTGTAAGTGAAAGTGAGAAGACGAAAGGGGAGGGGTTGGGTGGGTGGGGAAGCCAGCCCCCATTAAAAAGAAATGCAGTAAAATCATTAACTAGTCAAAAGGAGCTGTAAACAGCAAATTGTCTCCTGGGGAAAGTAGGTTTGCCCAGACAGCCCCCAGTAGGGGTTGTGGTGGGATATGCTAATAATGAGTAGCCACTGTGGACCAGCCTCCCTCTCCGTGAATATATAAAGAGGCCATGCCTGCGAGTTAAGGACACTAGCCTCTCCCCTAGCTAATTGCTGAGGAAAATTGACCAAGTGGAACGCCAGAGTAACTTTCACTGGAGTCTCTCTCTCTGCAGTCCAGGTGCAACACCCCTCCCTCTCTCCTCTGGCAGAATGGAAATGATAGAGAGCTGCCAATTCTCCCCATCCGAATTCTTCTACGACAGCTCCTGCATCCCTTCTCCAGAAGGGGACTTCGGGGACGACTTTGAGTCCAGAATGACTTCATTCGGATCCCACAAAACAGACCTCCAAGGCTCGGACGAAGAGGAGCATGTGAGAGCCCCGACGGGTCACCACCAAGCCGGCCACTGCCTCATGTGGGCTTGCAAAGCCTGCAAGAGGAAGTCCACCACCATGGACAGGCGGAAGGCGGCCACCATGCGGGAAAGGCGGAGGCTGAAGAAGGTGAACCAGGCTTTTGAGACGCTTAAGAGGTGTACTACGGCCAATCCTAACCAGAGACTCCCCAAAGTGGAGATCCTCAGAAATGCCATTAGATACATCGAGAGCCTCCAAGAACTGCTGAGGGAACAGGTCGAAAACTACTACACTCTACCTGGGCAGAGCTGCTCTGAGCCCACCAGCCCCACTTCCAACTGCTCCGATGGGATGGTAAGTTCATACGTAGATGGTTGTCTCCCTTTCTTCTATTATTACTGTTCAAAATAAATGGAAAAAAATGCTAGAAAGGTGTTAGGTGGCTTGATTTTTTTTAAGCTCAGGGTGACTTTTAATATTGTGAAATTCTGAAAGGGCCCAGGTCTATGAAAATTATATGGTCCCGGTTTAGGAAAGCAGCCAGCCTGTTGTAGAGATTACTAGGCTGAAACTCAGAAAACCTGGCTGCTCATTGTTGCTCATCTCTTGTGACCTTAAGCTGCCCCGATTTGCTCATTTGCAAAATGGGGGTGGTGGTGGCGAACTAGATGTTCTCTAAGGTCTCTTCCAACTCTGACCCTGGGAGTCAACTGTTAGTATATGCAATTGCCATGTAATTGACACAACACTGTTTCCAAGGCAGTGGAGGACACCTCATTCAGCAAGGTGCTGCTTGCTAAGGTTGCTGCCAGGGAGAAAGCTCACAAAGTGGTCTTTGGGAGGAAGCAATGAAAAATTTTCTCCATCGTGGTCCATTTCCAAAAATGTAATTTAAGTCTGCCTTGCCACACACAGAGAACTAACGGGCAATCTCTGAAGCCTACATTGCCCATGTTTTTAATAACTTAATGAAGAAATGGAAAAAAAACAAAACCCTACCAACTCAAGCCATAACCCCTCCCCTGAGGAAGCCTGGCTCTGAGAAGTTGTTGATGCATTCTTTTCTGAGAGCGTTTGCTCCATCTGTGCCAGGTTTTAATGTGTTGTTGCCCTGGGAAAATGTTCTTTCACTAAATTAGGGTAGCTTCCTCATATGTCCATCTATTCTTCATGCATAAACCAATGACTATTGCAATCTCATCCCATCTCATCTCATCTTCTTTTTCTAACTCAATGTCTCTGTCTCTGTATCCCTCTACCTCTCATTCCTTCCCTTTCTCTTTTTCTTCTTTCTTTTTTTCCTTTTCTTTCTCCTCTCCTTTGTCCTTCTCCTCCACCTCTTTGCCCTAGCAATTTCACTAGGGTTCTACATTTCAAAAACAAATTTGAAGTAAGAGGTTGAGAAGGGTCAGCAGAAGTTATCTGACCCCTTGTTCAGAGTCCCAGGTTGACAGACAGTAAAACCTACTTTCTCTCTTGTGCTTTGCTTTTCTTAGGCTGAGTGCAACAGCCCCGTGTGGTCCAGAAGAAACAGTAGTTTTGACAGTGTCTACTGCCCTGATATGACAAATGGTAAGTGCTAATGGTCATAGGTGAGCTTCAAACCTAGTCAACTAAACAGCCCATACTGTGGACTAAGCGTTCTTAACCTCCATTGGATCCCTTGGGTAGTCTGTGAAGCCTATGAATCTCTTCTCAGAATAATGTTTTCCAATGCATAAAACAAAATACAGAAGATGACAAAGAAAACCAAACATATTGTAATACAGTTTAAAGAGTGCTGCTCTAAGCAAACCAAAACTTTTTCAGGTGTGACTTCTTCTAGTTTTTGTATTGGCTAAGACATGAATTGGTGAAATTTTGAGCTAAAAACAAACAAGCAAACAAACAAATGGAAACTCAACCCAACAGTGGCAAAAACTCTGTTCCCAGTCCCTCCCCATTACCCTCATCCTCAGCCATCAAAGACATGTATTTTAGCCTGAGTCACTCAGATATTTACTTCCAATTTATGCTTCTCTTTTTCTATGGCCACCTGACTTTTGAGTGTGGGAGGAAAGGATCAGGAGAGAGGGGGAGGGCAAAAGAGCCAATCTTTCTACCCATGTCTAATTCATAATGTATTTCTCTCTCATCCTCAGTTTCCTCCACGGACAAAAATTCCGCATTATCCAGTTTAGACTGCTTATCCAGCATAGTGGATAGGATCTCATCTTCTGATCAACCTATGTTGAATCTGCAGGACCCTGCTTCTCTCTCTCCAATCGACAGTACTGACTCTCAGCCAGAAACACCAGGGGCCCCTAATTCCAGGCTCATCTATCATGTGCTATGAACTCTGAGACTTGAGATTAATTCCACCAACTGATTTTTACCTCCAAGTACAGAATTAACAGGAAAGCCTGTTAGACCATGAAGCAGGAGGTTGTGCAAAGTTCCAAACTAAGACATTCTGTGTATAAATATTTTGTGTCAATTGTATATTTGTGAATACTATTTTGCCACTTTATAAGAAAATGTATTTAACTAAAAAGTCACCATCATATGAATGCTTTGTTTTTACTTTTGATATATATTTTAATATTATTATTCATAGCAGAAAGTTGTGGAGAGGAGTAACTTTCAGAATTACTTAAGTTATATTTTCATAAAAGTTGCTTATCAAAAACATTCTTTCATGGTTATTAGAACTGCCTTTTCTACTTTAAAAGATGGGTGGGATCAGTTACAGGAGACTAACCATTGTTCAATTTTGCTTGCTCCTAAAGTCAGTTTTATTCAATAAAAAGAAAAAAATACTGCCTAATATTATCTATTTTACTCTTTCATATGCAAAATGCATCTTTCTAATGTAAGAACAAATCAGTATTTTTGTGGATATTTTCAAGATATGAGAAACTTTGGAAGTGCCACTAAAAATAAAAATGTCTACTCACAGAAATATGTTGGTCTGATTCTTTGAAAGAACATGACAATTTCCAGAGGAATTAGCAAGAAATTGTACAAAGTCCTTTAAGTTGTGCTTACACAATACTAATACGTTAAAATATTAGACTAACTCTGGCATTTGGAATCTTGAGGACACTTTCTAAGTCCTGTTTACTTCATGATGATAAATGTCAATATGAAACCAATTAGGTCTTTCATAGCTATAGGATAGCTTTTCTCTAACTTGACATTTCTTAGGGAATGATAATTCTGCTATGGAAATGGAGATCTGCAGGTGATTTCACACTAATGACGTCTAAATTAACATGCAGAATTTATAGAATTCTGATGTTTGTAAAAGGCTATTAAAACATAAATTAGATGTTTTTGCTAAAGATACGGGTCAGTGAAGGACCTGGAGAAGGTATCATATGATGATGGATTTTTTTCAGGGATTGGGGAATGTTTGATGAGACTCTTTCAAGACATATTAGCTATCATTGAGAACTTGAGTAACAGAAGTCCTCGATAGGGTTTATTTGGCAACAGAATTAGGCAGAACTAGGGAAGAATTGGGAATAATGTGTGGAATTTACAAAGAAATGAATTTAAGCTTGAGATAAAGGAAAAATCTAGAAATCAAGACTGTCCCTAGATGGAGTGGGCTGCTTCTGTAAATGATGAGTTTACCTTTATCAAAGATATTCAGACAAAGGCTGCATGACCACTTCTCCGGTATGTTGTAGTGGAAATTCTCATTCACATACGGGCTGGAATAAGATGCTAGATTTAGAGTTGGGACAACTTTGAGGCCACGGAGTCCTGAAACACAGAGAGACTGAGTGACTCACTCAGGTCACACAGCAAATGTGTATCTAACAAAATGGCCGCTAAGGTCTCTTCCAAGTCTGAGATTCTGCGATTTTTTTTCTTTTCTGTTTATAAATAGATATGATTTTGAGATTGTTAACTTGTACACAAGAGCTACTACTATTGTTATTAAGGAGTTACATTTTTTGTATTTGTTTCCATATTGTTAAGACTAAAAGTTACCTGTAATAAAATCTGCCTAGGATGCCCCATCCATGAGTCAACAGTTTGAGAAGGTACTGCCCCCCACCAAATCGAAATCAATCTTTACTTGCATTAAGAGATGTATAATTTCTAGGAATAACAAAAAATGTTAAGCTTCTTTTGCTCTTATCTAGTCACAGTACAAATGGAGTATCCTGTTCAGGTAGGGGCAATGAATTATGAAAAGCACAATGTTAAACTAGAGATCACCCAGAGGAGGGAAACTGGAATTGTAAAGGACATTAAATTCATGCCATGTGAGAATTCCTTGAAGAAACCAGGGATATTTAGCCTGGAGAAAAGAATGCTTGGGTTAGGGGACATAGGAGCTATGTTCAAGTATTTGTAGGGTGATTGCTTGGAATAGGGACAGACAGGTTGTGCAGTGGGTAGAGCACCAGACCTGGAGTCAGGAAGATTCCTCTTCCTGAGTTCAAATCTGGCTTCAGACACTTACTGTGTCTGTGTGACCATGGGTAAGTCACTTAACCCTGTTTCTCCCAGTTTCCTCATCTGTAAAATTAATTGGAGGTGCTCGCTTCGGCAGCACATATACTAAAATTGGAACGATAAGAGAAGATTAGCATGGCCCCTGCGCAAGGATGACACGCAAATTCGTGAAGCGTTCAAAAAAAAATTAATTGGAGAAGGAAATGCCAAATAACTTCTGTATTTCTACCAAGAAAACCCCAAAAGGGGTCACAAAGAGTCAGCCATGACTCAACAACAACAACAACAACAACAGGTGGGAAAGATATTAAATTTATTCAGCATGCCCCTTACCCCCTATTCCATACACAAATCCAAAGGGAGAACTTGGAGCCATAGGTGGAAGTAATCAAGAAATACTTTTAAGGGGGCAGCTAGATGACAGAGTAGATAAAGCACCAGCCCTGCATTCAGGAGGACCTGAGTTCAAATCTGGCATCAGACACTTGACACTTACTAGCTGGGTAACCTTGGACAAGTCACTTAACCCCTACTACCCTGCATAAAAATACTTTCTCACAGAGGTGTCAAGTTGAATTCAGTAGGGAATAGTGAATGGTTTGTGTTGGGGAGAGGTGTGTGTATGTGTGTGTGTGTGTGTGTGTGTGAGAGAGAGAGAGACAGAGACAGAGACACACAGAGAGACAGAGAGACAGACAGAGACAGAGAGATATAGGAGAAAGAGAAAGAAAAAGAGACAGACACAGAAACTCATAGCCCAGAGGTAAAAATTAACATCCAATTATTTTTGTGTTTTCTTCTGTCAATACTTCAGTCACAGAGTTAAGCAGAATATTTTGTGGTTGTTTGCCCTTCATTTTTTTTTTTTGGCAGGGCAATGGGGGTTAAGTGACTTGCCCAGGGTCACACAGCTAGTAAGTGTCATGTGTCTGAGGCCGGATTTGAACTCAGGTACTCCTGAATCCAGGGCCAGTGCTCTATCCACTGTGCCACCTAGCTGCCCCTGCCCTTCATTTTTGAAGACCATGGCATCAGGGTGATGTCATGACTTGATGTGAATTGGATTTTAAGTAAGGGAGGGCTGTGCAAGGTCATCAACCACACTCTCTCCTCCAGAGCCATCTGGGTCCAGTGGCAAATTATATATCAGGATGACTGGAGATGAACCCAGAGGTTTTAAGGTAATTGGGATTAAGTGACTTGTCCAGGGTCACATAGCTAGTAAGTGTCTGATGCAAGATTGGAACTCAGGTCCTCCCAACTTCAGGGCCTGTGTCATTGTGTCACCTAGCTGAAAACAAACCTAAGATATAGAGGCAGATGAAATGCAGTTCAATTTCTTCATTCTACAAATGAAGAAACTGAGGTCTGGGGAGTTGGAACTGACTTGCCCAAGAAAAATAGCAGCAAGTAGTGGGAGCTGCAATTGGAACCTCCTGACTTCAAATCCAGCACTGTTTTTTTTTTTACTACATCTTTGCTGCTTCTTTAATAATTGTTTTCCTTCAAAAGAAAAAAAAGCAGAACAGTTAAATTAACAAATATGTTAGCACTTTTTGGTTAATCTAGTCAAAGAAATAATGCGATACATCAATATATTCCTTCAACACATAAAAATTATCTTTGTCTACCAAATTTCTTTGCCTTCTATTACATTACCACCTCTGTCTTAAATTTTCATTAATAACAACAACAACAATAATAATAATAATAATATTCTGTGCATACAACACTTTAAGGTTTGAAAAACAATGAATAGTTGACATTTTAAGCAAGTGTCATAGTAATGCAAAATATTTAATTGATGAGATTTCTGGTCCCCCATATTTCATATTTTGACAAATGCAACTAATGAAAACAAACTATAAAATTTGTGGCTGAGTGAACACCATTTACAGCATTGTAGAATAGAAATAGTACTTGGTATAGTGTTAGAAAATATTGGTTCAAATCCTGGCTCTGACATGTACTACATGTGTGACTATGGGGAAAATTATTTAACCTCTCTGGGCCTCAGTTTATCCTTATGTAAAATGAGGAATTTGGACCACATAGCTTTTCAAACCTATGTACCTATGAAATTGGAGATATGTCTTTTGCTAGTGAATAAAGTGCTCAACATTAATACACCACATTCTTCTTTTTGGCAGAGAGTCTTCTATCAATGGTCCTCTAAGGAGTGGGGTACCAACTTGCATTCCCATCCCAGAAGAATAGAAAAAGGAATGTAAAATATAAGTAGGGGAAGTATCAGAATGAGCCCCAAATAGTCCAGGACAAACAACTTGACTGCCTTTGCATCTGCCCAAATAATAAATCTTAATAAATGTTTGTTGATTGATAAACCACTCAAGGAAGGATCTATAACTGGCTAGTAGTACCCAGCAGTCATGAAGAAAGCACTTAGAAGCAACTACTATATTCTCCCCTTATCCTGAAGAATTTGATGGGTAGTAAAGTCCAAAAGAAATAGGGCCTGAGGAACTTGTTATTCAAAGCCTGGGAAGTGTATGTGTTTTTCAGTGCTCTTGGGGAAAATTGAATCCAGAGAGGGATGAATCTCTTTATAGTGCTGCTTAAACAAAGGTACCACATAATTTTGTATATTATTCCTATTGCTATTTTTCTTTTTTTAAAGGGACAATTAAGTTAAAATTAGTAGACACTTTATAGATCCCAGGGAGCGTCCTGTTCAAGATGGCATTCCAACAAACAGCAACTCAGAAATTGATACTTCCCAGAGCTTACTCTCCAGGGTTAGAAAAGTAAGGAGACTAAAGTGGTAACTTAATTCCCTGACTTGTGGAGGTGGTATTTCTGGGAATGATATTGAAGCACAGCTATTTGTGACTTCAGATAAGCCCTGCTGGATGGCAAAGAGTCCCCAGGCAAATTTCACAATCAAATGTGCTCACATTATCACACATATACACAAAAATCTCAGGAGCCCTAAATTTGCTTTTTCTTGGAGGTCTGATGAATGATTTGACTCCTAGAAATTGTCTACACTTGCTGAAGCAGTAGGGTTGAAAATTCAACACTTAGGAAGTGCTTCTGTTATTAATTTAGTTCTCTGTTTGTCCTTTAAACTTAGTTGCCTCATCTGTCAAATGGGGGAAATGATGACAAGATAGCTCATGACACTGCTGTGACCAATAAAAATAAGTAATTTCTCAAAGGGAAAGAATTATGAAAATTTTCCTTGAGCAAGGGGAAAACAGACCCTCTTTAAAGTCATGGCAGTTGAATTCAGACAAAGTGCTACTTGTATGCATGTATGCATACAAGCATGAATGAATAAAGGAATAAATGAAAAAAGAATACAAAATTAGAGATAAAGTATTACCTGATCTTCTTTCCTGATCTTTCACAGAAGCTGCTGGGAGGGATAAATCAGTAAAAGTAATTTGAATAGGAAGATAGCACTAAAAACTGGGAAGGCTCAAGAACAGTTTCACTAAGGAAACAGCTTGTGAGATGGACCTTGAAGGAAGATCAAAGCTCAGAGGCAGGTGAGGAGGAAATACATTCCAGACTTGGTGATGGCATATATGGACACAAAGAAACAGAAAATAAATTATTGAGTTTAGGAAACAGCTGATAGTTTAGTCTGGCTAGATTGTAGAATGCATAAAGAAGAGCAATTTGAAAATTAGCTGTAAAGGTAGGTTGGAGCCATATTGTGAAGAACTTTTAGGCTGTGGAGTTTGTATTTTATCTCAGAGGCTGTTGGGAGCCATTGAAGCTTTTTGCTTAGGGGAGTGATCTGCATTTTAGGAGCTATATTTTGGCAGCTGGGAAAGGGATCATTTATGGAGAGAATAGACTGAAAACAAGAAGACCAATTAGGAAACTAGTCATAGAATTAAAGCTGGAAACGCCCTTAAAGGGCTCAAAAAAGTTCAATTCATTCATTCATTAAACATTTAGTAAGTACCTACTATGTGGAAGGGACTATGGATACAAAAAAAAGCAAAAGACTGTCCCTACCCTCAAGGAACTTACAATCCAATAGGGTAAGCAAAAAGCAACTATATACAAAATAAGCTATAAAGGGTATTTACCTTTTTTAATATGGGGAAATGAGGGTAAAGTGACTTGGCCAGGGTCACATAGCTAGTATGTGTCAAGTGTCTAAGGCCAGATTTGAACTCAGATTCTACTGATTCCAGGGCTGGTGCTTTATCCACTGCACTAGCTAGCAACCCCCATATAAAGAATATTTAGAAGAAAGCTTTAAAATACCAAAGGGGCTCTCTAACTAGATGGCCAGATATAGCTAAATGAAGCTAAGGAATCCTGGGACTCATCCATCCATCCATCCATCCATCCATCCATCCATCCATCCATCCATCCATCCATCCATCCATCCATCCATCCATCCATCCATCCATCCATCCATCCATCCATCCATTCCCCTATGGTAGAAGCTGTTTAGAGGCTGAAGGCCAGCAGATGGCAGCATAGAGCAGCAGCAGCTCAGCAGAAACCCCCAGAATAAAGCTGTTGAACAAAATCTCCTAACCCAGAGTAGCCAAGAAAGGTGTAATCATATCCTCTAAGAACACCAAAAACTCAACAGCGTCAGAAGAGTGAGTTATTCCAACAACACATGTTTTCCTGTCACATGTAATCCTTGCATGTTCCTCTTCACGTGTTCCTTAGCCACGTGTGTATCATAAGGGTCTGCCCTTCTGTGGTTGTATCCCCTCCCCTACTAATAGTCTAATCATTTGTGCAAGAGTGCACTCCTCCACATATGGAGAGAACATCCTTGTCAATTATTTTGCTAGTTCATTTTATTAAGTGCACTTAAAAAATTAATGTGTCTTCTGGTGGTCTAGTAAAGGGAAACATAAACATGGGGGCTTATAAGAAAAGGTTTTGAGTGGATGTTGACCCAAAACATATCTAGAATGTGGGGATGTTTTCTAGGATCTGTGTTTGGGGATGGGAAACTGAGAGCTCTACAGTTGCTTAAAAATAATTCACTCTCTATATAATCCTCATCATCCTTTTAGATAATAAAATGCCATCATTTCAAACTGGGTCTCAGTTTCCTCATCTGTGAAAGGGTATAGATCATATGACTTGTTGCTGATCATATGTCCCTGTTGCTGAGATAGAGATGAAGTATGTGCCTTTTAAAAATACTTTTGTTCCTTCTCTTAATAAGTAGAAGTACCTAAAAGGAATAGCTGTGGAGGAGAGGCTGTCTTTCTTCCCCCAGTGAAAGGGAAAATTCCTTTTTTCCCCCTTTGGGAAAAAACCTGAGAAGATAGTGAATGAGCTGAGAACTACTTGCTAAATAAGAAATTTGTAGCAATTAGAGGATTCTCTCTTACAAAAAAAATCAGCAGATTCTTTTTGGCTCAGGAGTCAAGCATGAATCTCCAAAACTGTTAAAGGAAAATGGCATCCCCAATTGAGAAATGGTCAAAGGATATGAACAGGCAGTTTTCTGATGAAGAAACCAAAGCTATATATTCCCATATGAAAAAATGCTCTAAATCTCTAATGATTAGAGAGATGCAAATTAAAACAACTCTGAGGTACCACCTGACACCTATCAGATTGGCTAAAATGATAAAAAAGGAAGATAATAAATGTTGGAGAGGCTGTGGGAAAATTGGAACACTAATGCATTGTTGGTGGAGCTGTGAACTGATCCAACCATTCTGGAGAGCAATTTGGAATTATGCCCAAAGGGTGATAAAGCTGTGCATACCCTTTGACCCAGCAATTCCACTTTTAGGTCTTTTCCCCAAAGAAATCATGGAAGGGGGAAAGGGACCCACATGTACAAAAATATTTATAGCTGCTCTTTACGTGGTGGCAAAGAATTGGAAGTTGAGGGGGTGCCCATAAATTGGGGAATGGCTGGACAATTTGTGGTATATGAATACAATGGAGTGCTGTTGTGCTGTAGGAAATGATGAGCAGGAGGAGTTCAGAGAAACCTGGAGGGTCTTACGTGAGCTGATGATGAGTGAGATGAGCAGAACCAGAAGAACATTGTACACAGTATCATCAACATTGAGTATTGACCTACATATTCTTCTCACCAATGCAATGGTACAGAAGAGTTCCAGGGAACTCATGATAGAAGAGGATCTCCAAATCCAAGAAAAAAAAAAAAGAACTGTGGAGTATAGATGCTGATTGAACCATACTATTTCTTTTGTTTTGGGCGCTGTTGTTTTTTTTTTTTTTGAGGTTTTGCATCACTGCTCTGATTTTTTCTCTTGTAACAGGATTAATGCAGAAATAGGATTAATGTTATTATGTGTATATATATATATGTGCGTATATATCTATATGTATATGTATATAGATATATAGATATATAGATATAACCTATATTGGATTGCCTGCTGTCTAGGGGAGGGAGGGAGAAAAATCTGAAATTGTAAAGGTTGTATAAACGAAAGTTGAGAACTATCTTTACATGTAACGGAAAAATAAAATACCTTATATAAAAAAAAAGGAAATGGCATAAAAGAGTGATCACCCCTCCTCACTGGAACAAAATCCAAACCTCTGCTCCCCTGCAAGTTAGACTAGATTTATGTTCTTAAAAGATATTAAGAACATTCTTTATGCTATCAGAAAAACCCAGAAAGACCTTCCTGAGCTGATGCAATGTGAAATGTACAGTGTACAAAATAACAGCAATACTGTAAGATGATCTGCTGTGAATGACTTGCTTATTTTCAGCACTGCAATGATCCAAGACAACGCTGAAGGTCCTATGAAAAATGCAGTCCATCTACAGAGAGAGAACTGATGGTGTATACACACTGAAGCATATTTTTTTTGTTTGTTAGTTCCTTTATCTGAAGTTTTGTTTTTGTCTGTTTTCTTTCACAACCTGCCTAATGTGGAAAAGTTTTGCATGACTGCTCATGTATAGTTTATATTGAATTGCTTGAGTTCTTGAGGGGGATGAGGGTGCAAGAGAACTTGGAATACAAAAGTGTTTGGGGGGGTTGTTGGTCTTTTTGTTGTTGTTTTGGGGTTTTTTTTGGGGGGGGGTTGGTAAGGCAATTTAAGTGACTTGTCCAGGGTCACACAGCTAGTAAGTGTTAAATGTCTAAGGCCGAATTTGAACTCAGGTCCTCCTGACTCCAGGATTGGGGATCTATCCACTGCACCACCTAGCTGCCCCAATACAAAGTTTTAAAAAGAAAATTTGATGGCAAAATTTGCATTTACATGTAATTTGGGAAAATAAAATTTAATGGGATAAGAAAAATAATAAAATAAAAAGAACATCCTTGAGACTTGATTGACTCAGGAGACTAAAAGGTCAGGCTGTTGATGGAATTCCCTTATGGGTAGAAAACAACTACAAGGATTTACATGAACCCTCTCTGATGCTTGGCTGGTGGAAAATGATGGGGAACTCAGAGATAGAGCTTACATCAGCCGAATTAACTCTAGGTGCCCTCAATGCACAACCTTGTTGGAAATCCTTCTCTGGATCCTCTTATTAACTGTTGAATGCTGTAAAAGTATCTAAGTTTGTTCCAATAATGAACCAGGGTTCATTCTGAGTCAGACCCATCCCAGAACACCTCTGGTAGAAGATGAAACCATATCTTTTAGTAATTTATTATTATTTTTGTTTTATTATTTCACTTTAAAGAAAGGCAACTTGGCATAGGGGAGAGAGAGCTGCCCTTGGAACCAGGAAAACCTGGGTTCAGTTCCCCCCTCTGACACATACTGGTTAGCCATGGGTGTCACCATTTCCCAAATCGCTGAGAAACTCTATTAAGATTATGTATTCCAGAATAGGTTTCAATCTGTGTTGATATAGGGAGTTCTATATATCCATGAAATCAGTTTCCACCTACTAAAAGAAAAGTGCACTTTTATTTTTAATAAATCGGTACCCACTTTTCCACCATATTTGACCAGATTCTGCCCTGCCCCCACACATGTTTTAGCATTCACTACTTTTTTTTTTTTTTTGCAGGGCAATGGGGATTAAGTGACTTGCCCAGGGTCACACAGCTAGTAAGTGTCAAGTGTCTGAGGCTGGCTTTGAACTCAGGTCCTCCTGAATCCAGGACCAGTGCTTTATCCACTGCACAACCTAGCTGCTCTGATTCACTACATTTTTAGAGTTGTGCTGGCTTGGAAGTAAAAAAAAAAATCACTCAATGGGCAACATCTACTAGGTGCCAGGCAAGATTTAGACATGGGGGATACAAAAATTAAGAGAAAAGAAACCAAAACAAACACATTTTTTTTCTCAATGAGCTTTTATGCAATCTGGGATGATAGGATGCAGATTTATATATCTATCTGCATGTATATACATATACACATACCTACATGTGTGTATATATTCATGTGTGTTATACATGTGTTTGTGTGCATGTACACATATATGTATGCACATGTATGACAGAGGAAAGGGCAAAGGTTATATGTATAGATAGAAATACCAGAAATACAAGCTATTTTAAGGAGAAAGGGCAATCAAGGAAACCAAAGGAAAAAGTAAAGGATCCACAATTATAAAAATATTTCTAGCTGCTCTTTTTGTGGTTGCAAAGAATTGGAAATTGAGGGGTTGCCCATCAAGTGGAGAATGGCTGAACAAGTTGTCCTAAATAAATGTGATGAAATTCTATTGTGTTATAAGAAATGGCAAGGGGGGATGGTTCAGAAAAAGGGGAAAGACATATGAACTGATGCAAAATGAAGTGAGCATAACCAGAACACTATAAAGAGTGACGGCAATATTGTAAAAATACTCAATGGTGACAGACAGTAATTTTGACGAATATAGTGCTCTACCACAACTCCAAATGACTCATAATGCAAAATGCTGTCCACCTGTAGACAGAGAACGTAAAGGCTGAATGAAGATTGAAGCTTGTTTTCCCCCTGTTCTTTATTTTTCTTTCTCCCCCTTCCCAATGTGGCTAATGTGGATTTATTTTTTTTTAGTGAGGCAATTGGGGTTAAGTGACTTGCCCAGGGTCACACAGCTAGTAAGTGTTAAGTGTCTGAGGCCGAATTTGAACTCAGGTACTCCTGACTCCAGAGCCGGTGCTCTATCCACTGCACCACCTAGCTGCCCTTAATGTGGATTTTTTTTTAAAGGAGAGAAGGCAAATAGTGGGGATCAGGAAGCAATTTAAGTAGAAAATAATGCTTGAGCTGATTGGTAAAGGAAGTTTGGGGCTTGGATTCCAATTTCAGCTCAGACATCTGTATGATATTGGTCAAGTCAGTTATCCTTTCTGGGTTTTGATATCTTCATATATAAAATGAGAAAGTTAGATTTGATAATTTCTATGGTCCTTTTAATTTTTAAATTTATCCAGCTATGGTCCTATAGTTTTATATACATGCATGTATATGTATATGTGTGTATACATACTTACTTATATACGCCCAAACATCTATTTAAAACTATAGGACCCCACCCCCACATACACATATACAAATACAAATTCTTGACCATGCTCCTCCACATGTTTGTATGTGTGTTTACATATTTATATACACAGATATATGTGTATTTATATGTATGTGTATATATGTATATATAGTTCTATTTCTTTAGGTCTTTTTCCTCTGCCTTCTTCATTTCGCATCACCTCATATAAGTCTTCCTAGGCTTTTCTGCATCCTTCATGTCCATTATTCCTTATAGGATAATATTAGTCCATAACATTTACACACCTAGTCATTAGGTACATAGTTTGTCATGGGATCATAGAGTTAGAAGGAACTTCAATGGACATCTATTCCAAAATCCTTATTTTACAGATGAAGGAACTGAGCCACAGAGAGATTAAGTGATTTGTCCACATTCATAGAACTAGTGAGTACCCGAAGCAGGATTTGACTTCAGGTGTTCTTGTCTCAAGTCCAGAACTGTCTACTAAGCCATCTATTGAGTTAGGAAGTGATATAGTCAAAGTTTGTTTCAGGAAAATCATGTAGGCAGTTGTATGCAAGATAGACTGGAGCAGGAAAGTTTGAGGCAGGGAAGCTAGTTAAGATGTTATTATAGGGGGCAGCTAGGTGGCGCAGTGGATAAAGCACCAGCCCTGGATTCAGGAGGACCTGAGTTCAAATCTGGCCTCAGACACTTGACACTTACTAGCTGTGTGACCCTGGGCAAGTCACTTAATCCCCATTGCCCTGCAAAAACAAAAACAAACAAACCAAACAAACAAAAAAATGCAATCAGGAAGTATTTGACAAAAGAAACAAAAATACAATGAAACATAGATAGTGTTAATATATGGTTTTCTAAGTCTATGTGCAGCCTTCAAGGATCTTTATGGTTTAGTGACACCTGTCACTGAGGCAGAAGCAAAGGATGTGCTCTAGTAGGTAACCTCTACTCAGTTAATCAGCTAAGCCACCTGCCAGGGAGAGCAAAGGCTGCACCAGGGTGTGGGCCAGAAGCAGCTGGTGGTCACCAGCAGATCAGCCCATGGAGGTTCATAGGCAGGAATTTCCAAGTGTCAGCACCAAGGGCTAATTGGCTTCACACAATTTGTTGGAGCTAGCCCTGGCTCTTTTAAAATGTAAACAAGGGAGCCAGCCAGGCCTCCCCATCCTGGTTCATGGGCTGCACCTGTGTCGGGGGGTATCCCTTCTCCCAGAATCCTAGTAGCCCATAGCTGTGAAGGAAGTTATGCAGAAAGGGACTTCAGGGTCAAGGAAATCCTTGGTGTCTTGCATACTTTGCTTTTAATGCTGTCAATACTTTAACACCTCTTTAGTCTGCCTAGGAGTCTTGATTTCCCTGGTCTGCTTTCTAACCGTTACCAGATATTCTTCATAGATTGCCTTAGACAAAATAAAAAATAAAAATAAAAATTCATTACGTGGTAGGAAACTGTTTCATAATGAGTCCCTATAGACTTACCTGAGTTGATCTTCAGATAATAAGGGAATATATAGGCCTATATTTGAAGTCTACACTCTTCCCCCTACCCTATTGTCTATCTGTAATCAAATGAGCTTGAATGGTTGGGAAAGCAAAAGATTAACAAAGACTTCCTTCCACTTCCAATGCCCCTTCCATCCTCAACCTTTATAACTTTTAGCTCCGATGAGTGAGACCCATCCACCTCTACTCCCAAGTCAAGTGAGTGTGCATAGGAGCAACCTGAGAGAAGAGACTAGAAAAGATAGAGCATAATTGAAGTGATATTTCAGTGAACACTTCAATCCATTCTACAAACTTTGATTCTCAGTATTCCGTTTGTCCTGATAAATTCCATATTAATGCTTACCAAAATTTATATTTTCATTTTTTAAAATTGAATTACAGGGAAAGAAGGGAGAGGCAATTTTGAAGTTCACTTGACCTCATAAGACTTTCTAAATTAAATCATTATACAATAATGGCTAGCATTTTATGTAGCACTTTTAGGTTTGCAAAGCATTTTGCAAAAATCTAATTTGATGTTCGCAATATCTCTGGGGATAGGGGCTATTATTATTTCCATTTTTGAGATGAGAAAACTGTTGCATACAGAGGGTAAGTGACTTGCTCAGAGTCACACAGCTACTAAGTGTCTGAGGCTGGATTTGAACTCACATCTCCTTTACTCAAGATCCAGAGCTTTAGTCATTGTGGCACGTTAGGACTTCAAAGGAAAGACTCATGACTTCAAAGCAATAATGGACACAGAGTAGAAAGGGAAATTTTTGTTGGAAAATTTTGTTTCAAGATTAAGAAACAAGAGATGTTAGCAATTTGTAGACTGTACAGAAGCCTCATACCTATACATTATGAATGCTTTCTTCTAGAAAAGAGTCAGGATATACTTAATGTGACAAGTACCAAATAACATCCCAAAAAGTAAATTAATTATATTAACAGATATGAAATATGAGGTGAAAGTAACTTCTAAATCTCCCTTTTATGCCTATCCAAAACATTACGTTATTATAGCAAAGAACAAAGATCAAGCCAGAAGCAAGAATAAAAATAAGAAGCGCACATTGAAAGCAACTATAGTTTGACCTATTAAAACAAACTATCAACAATGAAAAATGGGAAATGGATAATGCTATTTCCATTTCCTAAGGAAATTTAACTTGCCAAAGCTAGAGAACAAAAAATCCTAGAAGCCACCTCAGCCAGCAAACATTTATTTCCTTGGAAAGGTAGTTATTAGTGTCATTAGTAGAAAGGGTGCTGACCTTGGAACCTGAGAGGGTGTGTTTGAACCTTGGTTCTATCATTTACTATTCATATAACCAATGAAGGGATTGGTCCCAGTCAATGGTGTCAAACTGACATAGAAATGGGAGCTACTAAACCATACATAAGGATCTCTGAAGGTTGCATACTGACAGAAAACTACATATTTATATTATCTAGGTTTTATTGTATTTTATTTATTTTCTTAAATGTTTTCCAAATATATTTTAATTTGGTTTAGACAGTACTTGGGATTGTTATGGGTGGCTGGTCTACCTGGCTTTTTAAGATGACTTCAAACTCTAAGACTATGATTCTTGCTCAATAAACAGCCAAGGACAGCATCAGTTTAGAACATAAAATTATCTGTAAGCTCCTATGGAAAAGGATGACAGAAAATTATGAGCATGAGAAGCACTGGAAGGAAAATAAGTTTAAAGAAAGTTTAGCAAGAAACCCAATTAAACAAAGTCATTCACAGTGTGTTTACAGATGAAATTGGAACAGGGACAATAAACAGAGGAACATGGGAAAATATCCATAGAGATTTAAAATAAAATGTTTTCCTTAACAATGACAGTAGCACCTCCACATTTGAACTGTAACACCATAGTTGTTGATATGATACATGAATAAGTAGGAATGGTAGTAGAAAGAAAGAAAGAAACAAAGAAACAAAGAAAGAAACAAAAAAGAAACAAAGAACAGCTGGACTAAACCAAATATAAACATGTAGTTGTTTGTGTCATTTTTCAATCATGTCTGACACTTCTTGACCACATTTGGGGTTTTCTTGGTAGACATACTGGAGTAATTTGCCATTACGTTTTACAGATGAGGAAACTGAGGCAAACAGGGTTTTAGCGACTTGCCTAGAGTCACATAGCTAGTAAGTGAATGAGGCCAGATTTGAACTCCAGAAGATGTCTTGCTAACTCCAGGCCCAACTCTCTGTGCTACATAGCTGCCCATGCTAATAAATGCCTCTTATTTACCCAGCACTATACAAAAACAAAAATGAAACAGTTCCTACCCGCAAATAGCTTAAATTTTATTATAATAAATAATACATCGGTAAATGTAAAAATATATAAATAAGAAGTAATTGATGGTGGTAAGATACTAGCAGCTAGGCAGATCAAGAAAGGTTTCATGAATTGTACTGTATAACCTTTATAAGATTGCTTGCAATCTTGGGGAGGGGGAAGGGAAGGGAGGGAGGGAAAAAAAATTGGAACTCAAAATCTTACAAAAATGAATGAAAACTATCTTTACATGTAATTGGAAAAAAAATACTATTAAGAATAAACAAAAAAGAAAATTGGAAAAGAAAAAAACAAACAAAGAAAAAAGAAATGCTTCATGGAAAAGGTAAAAGTTGTGGTTGCAGGAAGCTAATAAATATTTGAGGGTAATTTCAGTGGCCTATGAACTATGTCACCTAGCCGCCACAATTGAACTGATACCCAGAGAAGTTAATGATTTGTCCAAGGTCATCTAGTTAGTAAGTGTCTAAAGGAGGAGTCAAACCTAGATCATCCTAATTTGAAATCCAGAGTTCTAGGCCCTACACCAAACTGCTTCTCATTCTTCCTTTTCACTATAAAGGATACAATTATAAATGCAAAAAATATATAATGTAAATAAAAAAGTAATTGATGGTGGTAAAGTACTAACATTGAAGGGATCAAGAAAGGCTTCATGTGACACTTGAATTGAGCCTGGAAGGAACTTAATAAGTTGTGAAGAAATCAAATTGTCAGTTTTAAATTAAGGATTCTTTGATGGACCTGGGACCTCATCAATGTGTTTTCCCTGGGGATTCAGGTCACAACCTATCCATTCCCTGTCGTTCTAAACCACTCTCATCCATGTCATGTCAATACTCCAGAGAATGTTCACCTAATGAATGTCTTGGGGACCTTCCTCTGGAACTCTTGACATTGGATGGATACCAGTAGAGCATTGTGGAATATCTATCTTTTATTGCTCTCTCTTACTACATGGCTTGCCCACTTTTTGGGGTTGTACTTCCCACTGTCAATGTTTTTTATGCTGGTTCTCTTGTACAATTCTTGCTTAGAAAAATGTGGTAGCTTATCGTTAAATTTTGGGTAGCCCTTAGCTTTAATTCTTTGGAGAATGTAGTAGCCCTTGACTTAAAACCAAACAGCATCGGTGAGGGAACATTTTTTTTAAGTTAGGCTTTTATTTCAGGGAGATATTATTGTGATTTAAAGCATTGACCATCCTGTACAACCCCCCATAGCCTGTTTTCACCTGATCATTTCTGAGTCCAGTTCATTTTCTATGTGTTCACTGTCCCAAGATTTATGAGCTGTCCATCTACCTTCAAATCATATTAAGACAACAAGTCATTCTTTATCCACTTGGTTTTTCCTTGTGGATAGTTGAATCAAATTCTTATGAGTGATTATGGCTCTCACTTTGGAGATTCAGCAGTATTCGTGGGCTTGATATAATTATTCTAGGGTTAATCACACACAGGAGAATCTGGAGGATCTTTCTATCTGGATGAATCCCCTTTTGGTTGGGATTCTGTGCTAAGTAACTATTTCTTCATTATCCAGATAGTATTAAATAAAAGAGAAGGATTTGGGAGGTGAGCTGTATTCACATGATGAAAGAAAAGTTGAGAGTAGAGATAAATTGTGTAGATAAGTCAAATCCCAAGTCCTACCATCCCCTTTCTTCTAGTTATTTTGAGCAAATTTGAGATTAGGGTCTGAACAAGTACTTATGTACTTTGCTCTACATTTGTAGACATAAACTTTATTAGAGGAATTTTGGGGGGGGTGGACATTGGGGGTTAAGTGACTTGCCCAGGGGCACACAGCTAGTAAGTGTCAAGTGTCTGAGGCTGGATTTGAACTCAGGTCCTCCTGAATCCAGGGCCGGTGCTTTATCCACTGCGCCATCTAGCTGCCCCCTGTTAGAGGAATTTTAAACTTCTTGCCATAATCTAGTTGTCAACCAGCAAACCCCCCCGTTTTCAAATGTGTAATCTCTTTTGTAATGGCAGGGTTCTAGATATGAAAAGCTCTTCATGCATCTTTACCAAATTCAGCAAGATGTGTGTATGCAACTTCAGGCTTAATCATCGCGTTCAGAAAAACTGTAGACCAAGCCATATGCTCAAAACCTGATCAGCAGAAAGAAATTTTTTTTTAACAGCATCACATGAATGCTGTGGCAGGTTTGCAATATTCGAAGCATAAGAGTTTCTGACACTGACAGGTCGCCAAAACAAAGAATCTCAAAGTGCCTTCAGAAGGATATGTCCACAGGAATAACTTCACCCACCTCTGGCCTGGAATGTGACAGCTGGTTGGGTCAGCATAGCAACACCACCACACAAGAGTTTCAAACAGGATGCAAAGAAAATGATCCATGTCAGTGAAAATAGGATGGCATAGAGGATTTGCCCGAATTAGATTTCTGTCTAAGACCTTAGGGTGAAAAAGCCTGGACCGCGAAGAAAGCTTCTTTTTTAATAGCTGGCATTTATAGTCAGTCAACAAGCATTTATTTATATATATTTATTATATATAAATATATATTATATATATATTAAATATATATTATATATATTTATTTATATATATTAAGTGTTTGCTATATGCCCAGTACTCTACTAATTGCTGTAGACACCAAGAAATACACAGTCCCTGTCTTCCAGAAGTATAGATTGTAATAGTGGAAACAAGCATGTAAGTCACTAGTTACATACAAGACACACAGAGGTAGTCTTAGAGGGAAGGTTCTGGAAGGTGACTGGGAAAGTGCCAGGAGGTACAAAGCACTTTACATCAATTCTCTCATTTGATAATGACCAAAAATGGTCAGTAGCCTTCATAGACCCCTGTGGTTCTCCAAAAAGGTACAACATATTTGCATTATTAACATTTTCTCCATTGTTTTCTTATGTCTAGACAATGAATAGAATGATCAATGGATCCCCAATTTCTAGCATTCATTGATTTCCAAGATGTAAATGCTCACTCTGAAAATTTAACAATTGAGTCTCCTGGCTAGGCTCTTGCTGCTTCTTGCACACCCCTAGTATCAGCCCACGACAGATCAGTATTTTAGAGCTCAAGAAATCCACGAGCCTCAGCTTTCCTGGTAGCTGGTTGCAGGAGTATATCACTATAACCAGCCAAGCTCAGTTTAAAAACTACTGAATTCCCCTACCCCCATTTTAAACTTGATAGAAGATTAGAGAAATGTCATGAAAACATTCTAGAGAGAATATCTATTACTGCTTACATAATTTTGGTTAGGTAGAATAGCTAGGTATCACAATGAACAGAGAGCCTGGCTTGGAATCAGGAAGATTTATCTTCATGAGTTCAAATCTGACCTCAGATACTAACTGTGTGACCCTGGGCAAGTCACTTCACCCTGTTTGCCTCAGTTTCCTCATCTGTAAAATGAGCTGGAGAAGGAAATGGCAAACCACTCCAGTATCTCTGTTGGAATAACCTCAAAGAGGGGTCACAAAGAGTAAGACATGACTGAAAACAGTTGAATAACAACAAAATTCAGTTACCTTGGAAATTTTAAATGGACTATGTTTCCTTATCAAATGAGATAACATATATAAAAGCATGTTTTGGGCTTTAAATAGCTACATCCTCTTCCTCCTTCTTCTTTCTCCTCCTCCTCTTCCTCCTTTTTTCTTCTCTTTCTCCTTCCCTCCTCTTTCTCTTCCTCCTCCTCCTTCTTCTCCTCCTCCTCTTTCTTATTCTGCCTAGATCTGTATCAGTATCTCCTTTTCCTGTTGCCTCTGCTCTCCTCTCCCCATTATGTCTGGGATTTTGAACACTACCTTAGGAAGCAATAATTGAAGTCATTATGCTGGTAAAGATTTGTTTTGATAATCAAATTAGAATTCTGAGCACCTCCTGATAATGACTGCAATTTGTAAAGCCCCTGAAAAGTGTTCTAAATACATTCTCATTTGATCCTAACAACAGCCCTATTAGGTAGCTATTGGGTATATCCTAGGATCACAAATATAGGGCTGGAGGGGTCGTCATCATCCATCTAATCCCAACACCCCCATTTTACAGATGAGTAATCTGAGGTTGAGAGAAATTAAAGGATTTGTCCAAAGTCATACATATAGAAAATGCCAGAGGAGAGATTTGAACCCGTGTCCTCTTACTTTAGAAGAGCACCAGATATTAATAGCCTTATTTTTTAAAATAATAAAAGTATTTTATTATTTTCCAGGTACATGTAAAGATAGTTTTCAACATTTGTTTTCATAAGATTTTTAGTTCCAAACTTTTCTTCCTCCCTCCATTCCCTCCCCCTCCTCAATTCAGAGAGCAATCTCATATAGGTTATATATTCTTAGCTTTATTTTACAGAAGAAAAAACACACACACACGGAGATTCACAAAGTTTAATGGTCACACATATCTAGTAATTTTCAGAGGCATGATTTGAAAGCAGCCTAATTGATTCCATAGATATAACTTGACATCTTGTACGGGAAACTGACTTCAGAATCAGGAAAATCTAACTGAGAATCCTACCTTTCTGTCTGTGTGACATTCATCAAGTCACAATGACCTAATGTCTTGATGCCCCCCAAACAACTTTCTAAGAGCATAACTTGCTGAGAAGATAATAATAGCGTGTGACTAGAGGGAGTTTTCTCATCTGTGAATTCTCAGTATCAATGATCCTGTCCCTATTTCCTTCTCTCTTCCCCACCTTCACCTTCCTTCTTGATTCCAAATCAGGTATGTTGCCTTTGGTGGAGAGTTTTCCCATATAAAAAATGACATCACAGGTCCTGTCCTTAATTACTTCCACTTCTTGATTTTAAGTTCAGTGCACTATATCCACTATACTTTACTGTCCCTCATCTAAAAAGACATAATAATAATAATAGTAATAATAATAATACTTAACATTCATATAGTGACTACTATGTCAGGTTCTGGGCTAAGCACTTTAAAAATAATATCTTATTTGATCCTCACAAAAACCGTGGGAGGTAAGTCCTATTATTAACCACATTTTACAGATGACAAAACCAAGTCAGACAGAGATTAAGTGATTTGTCCAATGTCACTCAGTAGTTAGTGTCTAAGGCCAGATATGAACTCATGTCTTCCTGACTCCAGGCCCAGTGCTCTATTCACTGGGTTACTAGCTACCTCTTTTAGCCTAGAGGTGCTTCTTAAAAGGATTTTTATACAACATTTGTGGTGGGAAAAGCTTGAGTATGATTGATTTAGACCTGGAAAGGACCCTTGAGGTCACCTAAACTAACCCCCTCGTTTTTTCCGATTAGGAAACTGAGAAGTTTAGTGACCTACAAAGTTCACATAGGTAGTAAATAATAGGGCTGTGATTTGAACCCAGATCATCTGACTTTTCACACTGGGACCAAAATGATTTATATAGGCTGTCCATAAAGTCTTAGTGCTGTTTTAAGTTCTAATAGCTTAAGTTTGTATGCAATTTTAAGTCCTAATACAGCTCGAAGGCTTTGGGGACACCCTGCATTTCAAAATCTTGATGTTTGAGACTTATATAAAGCACCTAGGCACATCTCAGCCATTCTGGGTTTTTACAGACCCCTTGATTAAAGACTTGAATACCCAGGGGTTCAACTTGATGCAATACACTTTGGGGAAAAAAACTACCCCTTCTCTCATAAGTGGAAAGACTTTAACTGAGGCACACTGAATTTGCCATTAAGTCTTGCCAGGACTGAAATATACTCACACTCTAAAGTTTTGCTCTTTAAATTGTGCCTATTAGGTTTCATGGGTTATATTTATCACAGCACTTGGGAGACCTCAAAAAGGGCTGAGAATCTCTGGTATGTTCACTCTTGCTGGAGTTCACAGAACTATGTCACTTGGAAGTACTTTGTATGATTTTTTGCCACATAAATCTATTCTATTTTTGTTACTGATCTTTCCTGAAGGAGATGATTCCCCTGAACAGGACAATACAGAGTTGTTACCTCTTAGAAAATGATCAGTAATAGACAGTGGTGCTTTGGTGAATTTTGCAAAAGGAAAGGTCTCACGGATACAGAGAGCTCTATTCCTCAATAGGGTCATAGATTCAGAGCTGGCAAAGATTTCAGAGAATATCTTGTCCAACCTCCTCATTTTATACTTGAGAAAATGAGACCCAGGGAAAAGGAGGAAAGATGCAATGGAGAGGATGTTGGATTTGGTGTAGGAAGACCTGAGTTTGAATCCTGGGCTCAGACACTTAGAAGCTGTGTGACCCTGGGTAAATCACTTAGCCTCTGACTGCCTCAGTTTCTTCACCGGTTAAATGGGGATAATAATAGCCTCTACCTCACACAGTTGTCATTTGGGACAAATGAGATAAATATAAAGTCCTCTGTAAACCTTAAAGTGCTATATAAGTGCTAACTATTATTACTGTTATTTTTAAATGGCATGCCGGGATCATACATGTAGTCGTCACGGAGGAGGAGGTGTTGAATCTGGGTCCTCTGATTTCAAAGCCATTGCTCTTTTCAATATATCACCTGCCTCCTACTCCAATGAATTCTGGATTTCATAGATGTTTATACTTCAATTCAAGTCAGTTCAACAGGTTTTTATTAAACACCTATTAACTGTGCCCTAGAAACTGCATTAGGTGCCAGAGTTACAAAAACAAAAGCAAAACTGCCCTTGACTTCAAGAAGCTTATATTATTTTGGTCTGAAGGGTCGCCACATGGACATAAAGCAGTAAATACAAGATAATTTGAGGAAGCACATAGTAAAAACACCTGGGGGCCTTAGGGGTGGACCTGAGTTGAGTCTGGAAAGAAAGAAGGGATTGGAGGAAGTTGGAGAGGAGGAGGGAATGTATTTCAGACTTGGACAAATGAAAGGAGGTGGGAGATGGATGTTGCATTTGAAGACAATTCATAAATGCAGTTTGAATGGAATGTAGAGTGTTTAAAGGGGAATTATTTGAAATAAGTTTCTAAATTTTTAAGTTGGTGTCAGGTTGTCAAGACTAAGGCTTTGGCATTTTATAATAGGGAAAATAAGGCAGCACAGAAGGTTTTTGATAAGAGGAATGATATAGTCAGTTCTGTGCCTTAGGAAGATTAGTTTGACATTTGTGTGGAGGTTGTATTGGAGAGGAGAGTGACTGGTGGAGGAAGACTGCTTCCTTTTTTCAGTACTTCGATGAATTCATCTAGTTATCCTTCTAACAATAGAGATTGTAAATTATCCATACCTTTTTCATCCAGTAGCTATAGGGGCAGCACACAGATAATCCCGGCTTCAAAAGCTTCTCCAACAACAGCGATAGTCACTATTACTTTAGCTTTAAGAGTCAAATGGAATATTTAAAGATTCAACAGTTGGGGATGGAAGTTCTTGAGATAACTGAAGAAAAAAAAAAAAGAGTTGCTGAAAATGGTTTGAGAGAAACTATGTGGAAAACAGAGAGAAACAGGATGAGGAAAAACTTTTTTTCCTGAGAGAACCTCCATTTGTTATTTTGAATATTGTTACATTTGTTATTATGGAAAGAATTTCATAAGCAGTGAGCCTGGAGAAAGATTTCTATAAGTGATAGTTTGTGAGAAGATGAAGACATTGTTTTCTTGGCATGGCTATAGATAATCTGGAGAAGACAAAGAGAAAGAATTGTCTTTATGAAGATAATTTATGTCTATTATATCTTTGGGGGGAGCAATCAGGGTTAAGTGACTTGCCCAGCGTCACACAGCTAGGAAGTGTCAAATGTCTGAGACCAGATTTGAACTCAGGTCCTCCTGAACCCAGGACCGGTGCTTTATCTACTGTGCCACCTACCTGCCCCCTTTTTTATATCTTTATGGAACTCTCATAAACTTTATCTTGTGATACAGACTTTATTCAAAATTCTAAATGAACTAAGTGGTATGAGAATGTGTTTTTCTTATAGTGATGATTTAAAATGCATCTAGATATGATCTTTCTCATAGCTTAAATACTATAAATAATTACTTCTATCTTTGTTTTGATTTAATTGCTAATTAATTATATATTCATCAATTTTGACATTTAATTTCAAAAGGTTAGAAAATTTAATATATAGAGAGCTATAAGTAATTATGTATAAGGAAAGTTAATCTAGTTCATCAAATAAGTGATATTTGTCATGTGGGACAGATGAGATACCAAATATAAAGCCCCTTTCAAGTCTCAAAGTGCTACATAAATGCTAGGTATTATTATTATTATTATTATTATTATTATTATGTTATTTTAAAATGGTGTGCCCAAGCTCATACATGTAGTAAGTGTGGAGGGAGAGGTATTGAACTCAAGTCCTCTGATTTCAAAGCCTGTGCTCTTTACACTGTTTACCTGCTTCCTAGATTCTGGATCTCATAAATGTGTAGACCCCAATTTAATTCCATTCAGTTCAACACGCTTTTATTAAACACCTATTTTCTATGCATGCCTCTTTATCATCCTACAACTTGGGATGATGAGGTTAAATATAGAATGAGTCAAGTAAAAAGCTACAAATGTGAGTGACCTATCCCATGTAACCTCCTTACATGTTGGGGCTCATTCTCTTAATTCTGCTATAGTGTGTATTTGTAAATTACATATACACATACTATTCATCTCTGTGGTATATGTGTGTAACATTATATATATATACATATATGCATATACATACATACATATGCATATGTACATATATATTATATATACATATACACACATACACCACGTGTACGAAAGGATTATCCCACTCATTCTTCAGTCATCTAAGGAACACCTGACATCTGGGGTCATATCACTCTTCTGCTCCAAAAAAAAAAAAATACAGTGCCTTTCCATTGCCTGCCTAATGAAGCATATAATTCAGCAACTATATAATTTGGTTCTAACTACATGCCTACCCAGGAAACACCCTGGTCATCTTTCATTCACTTTTTGCCTTTTCTCTTCTCTGTGTCTTTGCTTATTTCATCACCATACATAAAATAAATTCTGCCCACTCATTTCCCCTTTCCATCTCATGAAATCCCTGCCTTCCTTTAAAGTCTAACTCAGGTCCCACCTCCACATGACCCCCATAACTTCAAAGGATCATCGCTTTGGAGTTGAAAGGGAACTTAGTGATCATAGATTCCAACCCTCTCATTTTACAAATAAGGAAACTGAGACCCAGAGATGTGACATGACTTTTCTAAGATCACACAGCTAGTAATTGTCAGATTTGGAACTTGAAAATATCTCTGACTCTTTCCATTGTCCCACATTTATAACACACTTTCTCCTTCCCAGAGGTGAAAGTAACCATACCTCCCCCTCAGCAGCACTGTGCCTGGTCCTTTATTAAGTGCCTATAATGCTCAAGTTGTTGATTTAGGTGTTGGGGATAAAAAACCCTCCCCCCCAAAACCCCCACTCTCTTCTAATGGAGTTTATGTTATTTTTCTCTCCTCCAGAGTTCCCAAGTTAGAATGGCCCTTAAAAATCATGGAGGGGGCAGCTAGATGGTGCAGTGGATAAAGCACTAGCCCTGGATTCAGGAGGACCTGAGTTCAAATCTTGGTCTCAGACATTTGACACTTACTAGCTGTGTGACCCTGGGCAAGTCACTTAACCCTCATTGCCCTGCAAAAAATACCCCAACAACAACAACAAAAAGTCATGGAGACCAGGCTCCACATTTTACAGATGTATGTGCAGAGAATCTTTAATGTCATTTCCTTCTCTATGGAGAGGGGGCAGTGAGAAACTTTCTTTAGGAAGAGTTGTGATGATGTAGATCGAAAACACCTAATGGAGACTGTAGAGCATGTGCGGAATTTTGTAGTTGGTTCTGGTTGTGTAGAAGAGGCTGTTTGATTAGCTTCAGAAACATTCAAAAAGACCCATCAGCCTTGGTATAATTCTTTTTGTCCATTTACTCTTGCCTCAGCAGTCTTGGGGAATCTAGAAGAATCCTAGGTAGTAGATGCATGAGGCAAAATTTGAATTCAGGTCTTTCTAACTCTAGTTCCAGAGTTCTAGGCACTGGGCTAGCTAAGTGTCTAGAAAAAAAATGAAATCCTTGAAGGCTGACACTTTTTAATTTTTAATTTTTTACTTTGTGCCCCCCCCACATCCTAGAACAGTGGCTATTACATTTATTATATTTGTCATCATTGTTGTTTGAAATGTAGGTTTTATAGCAGGGGCTTCTAATAGGTTTAGTTTTGTTGTTATTTAATCAATTCATTTTGTCTGACTTTTGGTGACCCGACTTGGGGTTGTCTTGGCAGAGATGCTGGAGAGGTTTGCCATTTCTTTCTCCAGATCATTTTACAGATGTGGAAACTGAGGCAAACAGTGTGAAGTGACTTGCCCAGGGTCACATAGCTAGTTAATGCCTGAGGCCAGATTTGAATTCATGAGGATTAGTTTTCCTGACTCAAGGCATGGCACTCTATCCACTATACACCTAGCTGCCCTAACAGATTTGCTAAGTGTAAATATTCTCTTTTTTAATCCACCTTTTAATTCTTTTTAAAGTATTAACCTTTTTATTTATAGTTTGGGGTTCCAATTTTTATCCCCGCTTCCCTCCCCTACCCCTTCCCTGAGGCAGTAAGAAATCAGATATGGGTTATACATGTATGATTACATAAAACATTACCATATTAGTCATTTTGTATAAGAAAACTTGAATAAAAGAAAAAATGAAATCAAGTGAAAAATAGCATGCTTCGGTCTGTTCCATCAATATCAGTTCTTTCTTTGGAGGTAGATAGTATCTTTCATCAATAGTCTTTTGGGGTTGTCTTGGATCATTGTATTGTTGAGAATAGTTGTCATTCACAGTTCTTCATCAAACAATATTGCTGTCTCTGTGCACAATATTCTCTTGGTTCTGCTCACTTCACTATATATATCAGTTAATACAAGTCTTTCCAGGCCTTTCTGAAATCATCCTGCTTGTCATTTCTTATAGCACAATAATATTCCATCACCATCATATACCACAGCTTGTCTAGCCATTCCCCAATTGATGGACATTCCTTTGATTTCCAATTCTTAGCCACCACAAAAAGATTTGCTATAACTATTTTTATACAAAATATTCTGAGTCCGGCCTAATTCAGTCCAGTCCATTTATTCAGGCTTGGTATTGTACTGCAACCAGGCACCAGTGCACCATAAAATTCAATAAAAATAACTTTACTTATAATGAGATTAAAAAAGAAGCAATTCCTAAAGTTAAAAAGGGATACTAATTCAGATCAAAAGCAACTCTCTTCCTCAGAATTCACTAAGGCAACTAAGTCAGAATGGCATTTCTATAGAGCCAAACCTTTTTGTGCCTCAGGTGGCAAGAAAGCTAAATCAATAATGATTATGAGATGGACTCCTCACCCCCTTCAAGACAACCCCCTAAAATAAAGATGTGCTAGTTCTGCACTAAAGCTAATGCAGCTAGAGAAAGCAGCCACTTTCTTTGACTGGGGAATTGCATCAAGAGACATAAGGTATTTTTCAACTTTTATGAATCTTGAGTAGTCTGTAAATCACATACTACACAAAAGTTATAGGAAGATGAATGTCATTTTTCCCATAAGCACCTGGAAACATGCTTCAATGGAGTTACAGCACGTTTTATTTTTAATGGGAATAAGGTGCCATAAATAAGGGATGAAATAACTGGATGGAAAAAAATGGTGTGGTAGTTATTTGCCAAAGTTGGTACCAAAAACAACAGGCTTCAAGACTAGCCTCTTACAACAGTGTCACGTAGTGAAATATGTTCTGGACTTGGAGTTAGAGACTGGGGTTCAAGTCTTGATTCATCCCTCATTAGCTCTTGGATAAGCTACTTAAGCTGAGCTTCAGTTTCTTATCTGTGAAGTGGGTTTAATACTTATCTCATATAGCTGTTGTGAATCTTCAATGAAAATTAAAGTCCCATATAAATGTAAGCTGTTATTATTTTTGCATCTCTCTTTTTCTTCTTTTTTTTAACTAAGTGCTTCAAAGGGCTTTTTAAAAAATAATTAAAATTTGATGATGCCTTGGTGTTTTTGTTTTTGTTTTATAACACAGTTGTTTTTGGATACCCTCTATCAGTCCCTGTGTTAGGAAGTTTTGCTTAGCTATTGTTCTTAGTTAAAGGAGAAAGTTGGAGGTAGGGAGTATAAACACAAAACATCAATAAAACATTTTTTAAAAGAATTTAAATTATATTATTGTAAGTACCCATGTCCTAAGTTGTGAGCTAATTGAAAACAGGGACATTGTCAAAGCCATTGTCTCCTCTCTTCTTTCCTTCCCCCACCCCACCCAATGTCTAACAAAGTCCACTGTACACATTTAATAAATGTATGCTGTTGTATTGTATTGTATTGCATTATATCGTATTGTATTGCATTGCATTGCTTTTCATTTTTTACTGTTACTTCCTTGTTCAATAAACTGGAATGATTCCTTATTGTCACTAGGATAACATTTAATCTCATCTTTTTAGCTTTTAAAGTATATAACTATCTGGCTCCAACCCATCTTTTTAGTTTCACTTTACATTATTCCTCCTCCCACATTGTACCATCTAGAGAAAATGGCCTTTTCTTTATTCTTTGTACACAACATTCCTCATCTCTTTGCCTTTGTGTTGGCCATCCCTCTTGCTTACAACAAATTCTCTCCTCGCATCTGCCTCTCTTCCTTCAAGAAACAGTTCAAGAACCACCTTCTAAGAAAGCCTTCTCAGATCCTCCCAACTGCTAGTGGTCTCCATCCCAGACTACCATAGATTATAAACTCCTTGAGGACAGAAACTATCTTTTGCCTCTTTATGTATCCCCAGCACTTAACACAGTGCCTGACACATGGTAGGTGCTTAATGGTTTGTTGATTGGTTGATTATTTAATTACTTAGTTCTTATTTGTATTTAATTTTCTTTATATAGTACAATGGGGGATTAGTGTTGGTCTTAGAGTCAAAAAGCTCTGAGTTATAATCCTTCTCCAGATACTTTCAATTCTGTGATCCTGGGTAGATCGTTTAACCAACTTTAGCCTCAGGATCTTCATCTATTAATAAGGATATTGATTGCACCTCTTTCATAAGATTGTTGGGAAGATCAAATGAGATAACATATGTAAAATGTTGGGGCAGCTAGGTGGCACAGTGGATAGAGCACTGGCCCTAGAGTCAGGAGTACCTGAATTCAAATCTGGCCTCAAACACTTAATACTAACTAGCTGTGTGACCCTGGGCAAGTTACTTAACCCCAATTGCCTCACTAAAAAAAAAATGTTGTGCAAACCTTAAAGCAAAAACTCAACATTAGCTGATTTTAGTATTATTACCATTGCCACCATCATCATCATTTTACATGCTTATATATCAACTTGTTAGTGTTATATTAATTAAGACACTAGCAGTATGACCCTGGGCAAGTCACTTAAACCTGTTTGCCTGTTTCTTCATCTGTAAAATGAACTGGAGAAGAAAATGGCAAACCATTCCAGAATCTTTGCAGAGAAAATCCCCAAATGGGATCAAAAATAGTTAGACACAACTGAAAATAATGACTGAATGGAAAATATTAACTTCTTGTTTTCCATTTTCCAAGGAAAGCCCCTTTTGAGTAGGAGAGATTTCACTGATTGTATTTCTATCTGCAGTACTTAGCCTAGCACATAGTAGGTGCTTAATTAATACTTGTAGATGCAGTAATCTATAGACATGGAAATAGGGAAATGTCAAATAGGGTGCCCCTATATACTTATGGGCTACCTGAAGTGGGCTAGTTAAGATCAGAAATATTTTATGCTGTCTACCCTTCTTTCCCTTTAAACTCTTCTTGCTGCTTTTCTTTTTGCTTTATTTATAGAAGCCTATATGGCGGTGTTTAGAATAGTTCTAAAATGAGTTATGAATCCCAAATAGCAACGATTAATGCCTATGATACTCACCTCCGCACGGACTTAAGCTGGGCAGCATAGTTTATGGCTGGTAAGCTACAAGTCAATTATCCTCTGTGATGATCTACTCTCTCTGGGTGAAGATTCGTTTTCCCTGTAAATTAATTCTTGAAATGTTGAACAGGGCATGTCATCGGTATCATTACATGCCCTCCCCCTGCTTCTGCTCTCTCACAGCATTTCTGTCATCCTGCTGCAGGTGTTTGCTTCTGAACAGGGAGTGCTGGGAGCTGAACACATTAAAGCATGACTTTACCCTTGGAAGTCATTCCTTTCAAAGCTGAGAACTGGCCCCCTCCTTACTTACTGCTTGTATCATTGGGAAAATAGATTATTTACTGCTCTTCCCTATATGAAAATAATTTCTGGTTTTGCTCTTTTAGAAAGAGTAAACCTATTTGTGTCTCTCTTTAACTCGGTGTTTTTCTCTGAACTCTTTCTCTGGGAGAATTTCTCTTCTCAGATTTATAATAATAGCTAAGATTTTCATTGATCTTTAATGTTTTATTTAAAACATTTTGCATTTATTATCTTATTTGATCATCACAATAATCCTCTGAAGTAGGTGCTGTTATTTTCCTCATTTCACAGTAGAGGAAAATGAGGCTGAGAGAGAGATGAAGAGATTTGCCCAGAGTCCTGTGGCTAGTAAGTATGTGAGGTGGGATTTGAACTCAGGCATTCCTGATAAGGGTTCAGTACTTTATCCACTCTGCCCCCTGGAAGCCTTGTTTTAGCCTTCCCAGCTCTTTTAGTGTCTCCTAGGAAAATGATAGCTTGGAAAAAAAAAGATGCAACTAGGTTGAGATAACTAGGGCCTTATCACAGGGCATCAAAATTAAGAGGGCAAGCCCTTTTATTTATTTATTTATTTATTTATTTATTTTTGGGCGGGCAATGGGGGTTAAGTGACTTGCCCAGGGTCACACAGCTAGTTAAGTATCAAGTGTCTGAGGCCAGATTTGAACTCAGGTACTCCTGAATCCAGGGCCGGTGCTTTACCTACTGCGCCACCTAGATGCCCTGATGGCAAGCCCTTTTAAGGGATGATTTTCAAAATATTAAGCAATCTTCAAACAAGTTAACGTTTGCATTTTGACAGCATTTAATTTCCTTCAACAACTAGAAATAACTAAGCTTAGCACCTAGTAATCAAAAATGAACCATTAAAATGGAAGCTACCAGATGTCATTTCTTTTAACCCACCTCCTAATCCTGAACCACATATGAGCTCCTTTTCAGCACAACCCAGCTGTATGCAGATCCACACAGCTGTGTCATGCCCCCTCCACCCAATCCTAATGGTGACTTCCTTGATAGAGTTCACAGCATCCTGCTGTTTGTCTCACTTTGAGTCTTGTTCCCTACCCATCTCACCCCTAGTTGAATTGGTATTTATTATTCTGTATATTTGTGGCAAGATTGAATTGACCTATATGTGCCATCCATTGGATCGTGATGAGAGGTTTGCACTTGAAATTGATGAAGAGTCTCTTATTGGATGCAGAGCTAATGGTGCAGTGGACATTTAAAAGGGAGCTACTATCTCCTTACTTCTCTCTTCCCTTTCGGCTATGAATTGTGTCATGGTTATTTTGAGCTTCTTCCCAAGAGGGAATTGTTGTATTCCCTCCCTTTTCCAGCCTCTGTCTGGCCATAATTACGTGGCATCTAAAGTATATGTCCTACCTAGGCAAACCTAGACAGCATTTGGGCTGCCTCTTTTGTGTTTGTTCTTTCTCAATCTTAGGTAAATTATTACCCCCATGGAGGTGATTTTGTAAGTTTAAGAGATCTAGGGTTTTTTTTGGGTCAGAGTTGAATGGCAGTAAGGGAGAAATCTGTAGCAACTACACCAGAGCCCTTGGAAAGAATGGCTACCAATAAGAGAATTGGCTCACATCCAGCTGCTTTACTCACAGACATAAAGTATGAGTTTGGATAATACAAGAGTCAAGGTGAAATACAAAATGCCTAACTAATAATCATGCAAACTAGTTTTTAAAATGAGGTTTTAAAAATTTTTTGCTGGGCAATGAGGGTTAAGTGACTTGCCCAAGGTCACACAGCGAGTAAGTGTCAAGAGTCTGAGGCCAGATTTGAACTCCTGAATCCAGGGCCTGTGCTTTATCCACTGTGCCACCTAGCTGCCCCCCCCCAGTAGTTTTTAATAGAAGATATAGGTTAAATTATTTAATTCTAATGATTTTATTTAGTTAATACTTGATATGAATCTTTTATCTTTCTCTTTTTTTTGTATGTAGGAATAAGTTTCATGCCCCATAACTAATTTATATAGCACACTGACAATTTCTTACTTCTCCCCTTTTGGGTTAACCCTAGATGTAAGTCGCAAAGCAAGTTATAAGTGAAATCTTACTTTGAATGCTAGAATGGGGATTAATGAGTCAAAGAATGTGAAAATAAGATGACCTGTCATTAGAGGCCAGGTTCCTCATTACTGAGTTGAATGCAAATCACATGCCTGAACACAGAAATGGGAATGGGTAAAGAACCCAAGTCTCTATAGGCCATCAATGGTTCTTCAAGGTTAGATGTTAGTTTCGTATTATGAATTGAGAGGCAATGTGGGGTGCTGAGTGAAGTGAGCAGAATCAGGAGAACATTATACACAGTAACAGCACCATTGTATGATGGTTGACTATGATAGACTAAGCTCTTCTCAGCAATACAATGATCAAAGACAATTCCAAAAGACTCATGATGGAAAATGCTCTTGACATCCAGAGAAAGAACTGTGGAGTCTGAATAAAGATTGAGGCATACTATTTTCCCTTTTTTGTTTTTGATTTCTCATGGTTTTCTCCTTTTTTCTGATTCTTCTTTTATAACATGACCGATGTGGAAATATGTTTAACATAATTGTACATGTGTAATCTATATCAGATTGCTTGCTATTTTGGGGAGGTACAAGAGAATAGAGGAAAAAAATTTGAAACTCAAAATCTTACATAAATGAATGTAGAAAACTATCTTTACATGTAATTGGAAAAAATAAAATACTAATATGTGAAAGGCAGTGTGAGGTAGTGGGTAGATATCTGCCTCTGACACATACTGAAATTTAGGAAGTCTATCTAAGACAATCACTTTCAGTACTGCATTTGTAGAGAAAATTTCCTAGTGGGATTTTAGTACTCTATGAAGTAATGGAATCAGGACCCCTCCAAAAAGACTTACAAAACTGAATTGAGGATGTATTCCATCTTGTTTGCCTTAGTTACCAACATCTCAAATTATAGCTTTGTTACTATCTTTATTATTGGTTTAACTGTATATATAGCACAATGCTATGCACACTGTATCATCAGAAAAGAAATAAATTATCATCAGCCCCTATAAGAACTTTTGGCCTGGTAGGGAAAGACAAATGCTATCCTACCCAACAATCAAGAAAAATTAACACACTTTTAGTTATTGTTTTCAGTCAATTCAGTCATGTTCCCCTCTTTGTGATCACATTTGCAGTTTTCTTGGCAAAGATACTGGAGTGATTCACCACATCTTTCTCTAATAGATGAGAAAAACAAGGCAAACAGGGTTAATTTGCTTGCCTATGATCACACAGCTAGTAAATGTCTGAGGCCAGATTTGAACTCAGGTCTTCCTGACTCCAGGACTAGTGCTCTATACTGTGCCACCTAACTGCCCCAATAAACTTACTAGTGAAGTGCATTTTATTGAATATTTTATTGTGTATGGTGGAGTAAAAATATCACACTCTTTTTGAAAATTCTATGTAGTCTTTTCAGTTCATAAAACAACTTTGCAAGTGGTCTGAGTCTTTTCATTCTATTCAGGTTAAGTCCCAGTTGCCTGATTAATAAAAATTAATGAGACATTAGTGGCTCTTTGCAGCCCCCTAAGTAAACTTCAAGTGAATTCTTTGGTCCCTGCCCTCCATAAGTTTATAATTTACTAGGAGGTAAGGAACTAAAATACCGAAGTTTACTCTAACTTTGTATGAATGATTGGTACTTCCCTGATTCTCCATTTTAAAGAATGTACCCAGGTGAGCTACATGTGCATTCCAGTCTGAGCTCCATTCTTGACTCTGGATTTTCTCCATCATGTTCCCTACACTTCTCAGCTTCCTTGTATGTGTTATAAGATCCTTGTGGACAGGGGCTTTCACCTCTTTTTGTATCCCCAGTGTTTAGGACAGTGCTTGAGACTTGGACCTATGACCCTGAGGGGGTCAGGGGACAGGGTGTGGACAGGCAGTGTGCCTTTCCATTGGTACAGTCTTTTTACCATTTCATTTCATGTTCTGAACTTAAAAACACTAAATTATATTAACATTTTCCATCTATATTATAGAACAGAAAGAGAGGATTATATGTGAAACTCTGAGTCTTTATTATGTAGAGCTTCCTTTCCTGGGATTAAATCTCATGTTAAATTCCAACTGAGTTGGCTGGGCTTTTGATATTTGATGAGATGGAAATAGTGCAAACATCTTGGCAACAAGTAAAGGTGTGTGTTTTCTTGTTTTCTTGGCAACTGACAGATTAAGTTGCTTATGACACTGTAATATTTGGTTATGAGCCTTTCCCTTAAACCCAAATTTATAATAGCAATCATAGGCAGTGAATAAGCATTTATTAAATTGCCTACAATATGCCAGGCACTATGCTAATTTCTGGGGACACAAAGAAAGACAAAAAGGAATCCCTGTTCTCAAGGAATTCAAGAGGGAAGAGAATATGCTAAAAATAGAAAGAGAGAGAGAGAGAGAGAGAGAGAGAGAGAGAGAAGGAAGGAAAGGAAAAGGAAAGGAGAGGGGAGGAAAGGATAGGACAGGACAGGAAATAAAGAAAAGAAATAAATGAAAAGATAGGGGGAGTACAAACAAGTCTTATGCAGGACAAATTGGGGGTAATCTAAAAGGGAAAGGCTTCTTGCAGAAGATGGTATTTAGCTGAGAGTTGAGGGAAGTTGGGGAAGCTAGGAAGTTGAAAAGAAAAAGGAAAAAGTTCCAGGCATGGGGAATAGCCAGTGAAAATGCCCATGGTTGGGGGGGTGGGGGGTGGAGTGTTTTGTATAAGAAGCATCAAGGAGGCTGATATCCCTGGGTTTAAGAATACCTCCCCCTGGGTCATACCACCTTGGAAGAACTAAAAGCTTGCAGACCCACAGAACTAGATAGGAAAACAGCTGCACAAAAAACTTGAAGCTTAGGACAGTGATCCCTTTACCCTAAAAACAGAGCCCAACTTTATTATGAAGCTAAAAGTTAAGAAATAGTCTAGGAAAATGAGCAAACAACCAAAAAAAAAGATCCTGACCATAGAAATTTACTATGGTGACAGGAAAAATCAAACTATAAACTCAAAAGAAGACAACAAAATCAAAGCTGCTACTTTCAAAGCCTCAAAGAAAAATGTGAAATGATCTCAGGTCCTGGAAGAGCTCAAAAATATTTTAAAATTTAATAAGATAGGAAGAGGAAAAATGGGAAAAGAAATGAACTTAAAATGTAGAATTTCTGAAAGGACAAGGAAGTACAAAAGCTCAATGAAGAAAGTAATTCTTTAAAAATTAGAATTAGTAAAGGGGAAGCTAATGACTCCAGTAGACTTCAAGAAGCAATAAATTACAAAAGAAAAATAAATGAAGAAAATGAAGAAAATATGAAGAATCTCACTGGAAAACAACTGACCTAGAAAATAGATTGAGGACAGAGCATTTAAGAATTATTTGGACTACCTGAAAACCATGATCAAAAAAGAGCCTAGACATCATCTTTCAAGAAATTCAAGGAAAACTGCCTATAAATACAGGAACCAAAGGAAAAAAATAAAAATTTAAAGAATTTAAAAAATTTAAAGAATCCACCAATCACCTCCTGAAAAGGATTCCAAAGTGAATACTCCCAGGAATAGTATGGCCAAATTCCAGAGCTACCAGGTGATTATTATTAATAATAATAATAATAATAATAATAATAATGTGATAGAGAAAATATTGCAAGCAGTGAGAATGAAGTAATTAAAATATTGTGGAGTGACAGTAAGGATCATGCAAGATTTAGCAACTTCTACATTAAAGGATCAGAAGGCTTGGGATATGATATTCTAAAGGGCAAAGGAGTTAGAATTACAACAAGGAATTACCTAAACAAGAAAAACTGTTCATAATCCCTCAAGGGAAAAAATGGACATTCAGTAAAACAGAGGACTTTCAAGTATTCCCTATGCAAAAACTGGAACTAAATAGAAAACTTGACTGACAAATACAAGACTCATGAGAAGCATAAAAAGGTAAAGAGGAAAGAGAAATCATAAGGAATTCAATAAGGTTAAACTGTTTACATTCCTACATATGAAGTTGTTACTTGTAACTTCTAATTTTCTTATTACTAGTGCAGTTAGAAGGAGGGCAAGGTTGTGACTTGAATATAATGGGATGATATAAAAAAAGTAAGGGGTGAGAAAGTAATGCACTGGGAGGAGGGAGAAAGGAGAGGTAAAATGGAGTAACTTATCTCACATAAAAGAGGCATGAAAGAGCTTTTACAGTGGAAAGGAAAAAGGGAGAGGTGTATGAGAGCACTTGAACCTTCCTCTCATTAGAATTGGCTCAAAGAGAGAATAGCATACACATGCCTAGGGTCACATAAGAAGTATGCAGAATTAAAACAACTCAGGTATTACATCACACCTATCAGAGTGGCAAATATAACAAAAATGGAAAATATTGGATGTTGGAGGGATGTGGGAAAACTGGGACACTAACCCAGTGTTGGTGGAGTTGTGAAAAGATTCAACCATTCTGTAGGGCAATTTGGAATTTTGCCCAAAGGACTATAAAACTGTGCATAACCTTTGACCCAGCAGTACCACTTCTAGGTCTATATCCCAGTGATTAAAAAAAAAAAGGCAAAAAGGGAAAGGTTCTATATGAATAACAAATATCTATAGCAACTCTTTAGTGGTGACAAAGAATTGTAAATTGAGAGGATTCCCAGCAATTGGGGAATAGCTGACCAAGTTGTGATATATGATTGTCGTGGAATACTATTGTGCTATAAGAAACAATGAGCATGATGTTCTCAAGAAAACAAAACGAAACAAAACAAAACCTAGAAATACTTACATGAACTGATGCAAAGTGAAGTGAACAGAACTAGGAGAACGGTGCACACAGTAACAAGCATTATTGTACAACTGATCATCAGCTGTGAATGATAGCTATTCTCATCAATATAATGATCCTAGACAATTCTGAAGGACTTATGGTAAAAATAATCCTATCTACTTCTAGAGAAAGAACTGATGGGTTTTGAATGCAGATCAAAACTTTTATTCTTTAGTTGAAGCATATTCCCTTAATTTCTATTTTGTTGCCACCACAAAAAGAGCTATTATACATATTTTTGTACATATTCATACCTTTTTCTCTTTCTTTGATGTCCTTTAGGTATGGGTCTGGTATTGCTATTGCTGGGTAAGTGGAGATACACAATTTATTAACTTTGGGCTCATAGTTCCAAGTTGTTCTCCGGAAAGGCAGTAGCAATTCATAGCCTTAAAAACAAAACAAAACAAACAACAACAAAAAAAACAGGCAGGCTTGTGCCTAAAATGCAGAGTACAGTTTTAATATTTCAATTTGACTATACATATATTATATATTAGACATTGAGGTGATGAAGTGGATAGAGCTCTGGGCCTAGAGTTAGGAAGATTCCTCCCAGTGAGTTCAAATCCAGCCTCAGACACTTTTTATCTGTGTGATCCTGGGCAAGTCACTTAACCCTGCTTGCCACAGTTTCCTCATCTGTAAAATGAGCTGGAGAAGAAAACAGCAAACTACTCCAGTATCTTTGCTAAGAAAATCCCAAATAGGGTCATGGAGAGTGTGACATAACTGGAAAATTTCTGAATACTTGAATATTCTCTCTCTCTCCACAGACACAGACACATACACACATAATACTTGCATGTATACATACAATAGAATATGTGTGTACAGAACACACGTGCATCTATTATCACATATATGTGTATATGTATATGCATATATACACATAGATACAAACACACAGATACTTATATGTACACATGCACGTATATACATTATGTCTGTTTATGTATACATTATGCATATGCATAAACCCACACATATACACATAGAAATACATAGATACACACATATATAATGATTTTGCTGATTTTTCACTAATCCAGTCTGACTCTCAGATCCCTTTAGTCTGAATTAGTGAGATTTCAAATGATATGACTCAGTGGTAAATTCAACATTTATATATCAAACATCAGAATAGCTGGAGAGTAAATCAGAGGTCTGACTTTTCAAGTAGCAACCCCTGCTGGACTTGGAGAGATGGGCTGTCTACAGAACATATTCCAGGGAGGCATTTGATTGGAGAACTCCCAATAGGATGGCACTCTGACCTGGGTCAGAATCTGTTCTTGGCAGGAGGGCAGCCCCTTGTGGATGTATTTTCATTTTATTTTGGCCAGGATTCCTTTTTCCCTCTATTGTGAGCCCAGGATAATAGTTGCACTGTATATTTCTAGACCACTTGATGGTTTACTCTTCACAACCCTGTAGCATAATAAGCACTTACTAAATGCTTGTTAACTGCCTTACCCTCACCCCTCTCTGAGCTTCAGCTTGCTCATGTGCCAAATGAGGGCATCGGACTTCTAGGTCCAGGTCTGAGTCTATATTCTTTTGAAGGGAGAAAGCCTGCTTAACTGTCATGATAATTTGGGAAATACCTTAGACACACTATCCCATTGGACTCTTGAAACAACTCTGTTAAGGCAGGATACAGGTCTGATAGTCATTTGACAAATGAGGGAACTGAAGGTGCTGAGGCTGTGACTTGCCTATGGACACGAAGCTGGAAAAGCTTAGAGGAATAATTTGAACCCAACTGAGTTCTTTCTCTAATTCCAGCTATCAGACTCTGAACTACATTGCATTCTGTTCATAGGACCATTACAATAAACCCAATACTGTAAAGGACTAAATAAAGAACAAAGTTAAGTTTACTAGTTGGTTGGTGCAATGGAGAGCACTGGGTCTAGAGTCAGGAAGACACAAGTTCAAATTCAGATTCAGTCACTTCCTAGATGGGTGACCCTGAGCAAGTCACTTAACACCTATATGCCACAGTTTCCTCAACTGTAAAATGGGGATAATAACAGCACCTACTGCTCAGGATTGTTGTCCAGATCAAATGGGGTGGTATTTGTACAGAATTTTACACAATGTCTGGCACATAGCAGGTGTTATTAAATACTTAGCCCTTTCCCTTTCCCCCACTTTGCTGAGAAGGGCAACAATGAAAGGATACTCTTGGTAAGATTTATGTTGTCATGACCAGTTAAATAGCTGAGGAGGCTAACAGTTGAGTATATTTTTGCTTTAGCCATCTACCAAGGGTAGTGTCAGACTAAAGAAATTATATACATGTGATTATTTTGAACAAAGTTTTTATTGTTTTCCTTATTTATCAGGAGCAAAATGTTTTAAATTTTTATCAATATATTTTGTCTACTTACTTATGGCAAAAGGCATATGTCTAACCATCCACATATAAAAACAAAGTGGATGGTGGTGATACCAAAACCAGGCAAAGCAAAAACAGAGAAAGAAAATTATAGAACAATTTCCCTAATGAATATTGATGCTAAAATCTTAAATAAGATATTAGCAAGGAGATTACAGCAAGTGATCACCAGGATAATACACTATGACGAGGTGGGATTTATACCAGGAATGCAGGGCTGGTTCAACATTAGGAAAACTATTAACATAATCAAACACATCAATAAGAAAACCAACCAAAATCATATGATTATCTCAATAGATGCAGAGAAAGCTTTTGACAAAATACAACACCCATTCCTAATAAAAACACTGGAGAGTTTAGGAATAGGGGGAGCTTTCCTTAAAATAATAAACAGTATCTACCTAAAGCCATCAGCAAGTATTATATGCAATGGAGATAAATTAGAGGCCTTCCCAATAATATCAGGTGTGAAACAGGGATGTCCATTATCACCCCTATTATTTAATATTGTACTAGAAATGTTAGCTTTAGCAATCAGAGAAGAGAAAGGAATTAAAGGAATTAGAATAGGCAAGGAGGAAACAAAACTATCACTCTTTGCAGATGATATGACGGTATACTTAAGGAATCCTCGAGAATCAACTCAAAAATTACTTGAAACAATTAACAACTTTAGCAAAGTAGCAGGATATAAAATAAATCCACATAAATCATCAACATTTCTATACATGACCAACAAAGTCTGGCAGCAAGAGATAGAAAGAGAAATTCCATTTAAAGTAACAGTAGATAATATAAAATACTTGGGAGTCTACTTGCCAAGACAAACCCAGGAACTTTATGAACACAACTACCAAACACTCTTCACACAAATCAAATCAGATCTAAATAATTGGAAAGATATCAATTGCTCATGGATAGGCAGAGCTAATATAGTAAAAATGATAATACTGCCTAAATTAATTTACTTATTCAGTGCCATACCAATCAGACTACCTAAAAATTATTTTATAGAGCTAGAAAGAATAATAACAAAATTCATCTGGAAAAACAAAAAATCAAGAATATCCAGGGAAATAATGAAAAAAAATTCACAGGAAAGTGGGTTAGTGCTACCAAACCTGGAGCTTTACTATAAAGCGGCAGTCATCAAAACTATCTGGTACTGGCTAAAAAATAGAGTGGTAGATCAATGGAATAGGCTAGGCTCAGGAAATGCAGTAGTAAATGACACTAGTAATGTAGTGTTTGATAAACCCAAAGACTCCAGCTTCTGGGATAGGAACTCAGTATTTGACAAAAACTGCTGGGAAAACTGGAAGATAGTATGGCAGAAATTAGGCATAGACCAACATCTTATACCTTATACTAAAATAAGGTCAAAATGGATACACAATTTAGACATAAGAGGTGATACCATAGGTAAATTAGGAGAGAAAGGAATAGTCTACCTATCAGATCTTTGGAAAGGAAAACAGTTTTTGACCAAACAAAAGATAGAGTATATTATAAAATGCAAAGTGGATGATTTTGATTACATTAAATTTAAAAAATTTTGTACAAACAGAAGCAATGCATCCAAAATTAGAAGGGAGGCAGAAAGCTGGGAAACAATTTTTGAGGCCAGTACTTCTGATAAAGGCCTCATCTCTAAAATATATAGGGAACTAAATCAAATTTATAAGAACCCAAGTCATTCCCCAATTGAGAAATGGTCAAAGGATATGAACAGGCAGTTTTCTGTTGAAGAAACCAAAGCTATCTATTCCCATATGAAAAAATACTCTAAATCTCTAATGATTAGAGAGATGCAAATGAAAACAACTCTGAGGTACCACCTGACACCTATCAGATTGGCTAAAATGACAAAAAAGGAAAATAATAAATGTTGGAGAAGCTATGGGAAAATTGGAACACTAATCCATTGTTGGTGGAGCTGTGAACTGATCCAACCATTCTGGAGAGCAATTTGGAATTATGCCCAAAGGGTGATAAAGCTGTGCATACCCTTTGAACCAGAAATACCACTTTAGGGTCTTTTTCCCAAAGAGATCACGGAAGGGGAAAAGGGACCCACATGTACAAAAATATTTATAGCTGCTCTTTACGTGGTGGCAAAGAATTGGAAGTTGAGGGGGTGCCCATCAATTGGGGAATGGCTGGACAAGTTGTGGTATATGAATACAATGGAATACTATTGTGCTATAAGAAACGATGAGCAGGAGGAGTTCAGAGAAACCTGGAGGGTCTTGCGTGGGCTGATGATGAGTGAGATGAGCAGAACTAGAAGAACATTGTACACAGTATCATCAACATTGAGTGTTGATCTACTGTGATGGACTGTATTCTTCTCACCAATGCAATGGTACAGAAGAGTTCCAAGGAACTCGTGATGGAAGAGGATCTCCAAATCCAGGAAAAAAAAAAAGAACTGTGGAGTACAGATGCTAAATGAACCATACTATTTCTTTTGTTTTTGATGCTGTTGTTTTTTTTCTATTTTGAGGTTTTCCATCATTGCTCTGATTTTTTTTCTCTTATAACATGACTAATGCAGAATAGGACTAATGTTATTATGTGTATATATATATATATATATATATATATATATATATATATATATATATATATATATATAACCTATATCAGATTACCTGCTGTCTAGGGGAGGGGGGAGGGAGGAGAGGGAGGGAGAAAAATCTGAAATTGTAAAGCTTGTATAAACAAAGGTTGAGAACTATCTTTACATGTAACGGAAAAAAATACTTTATTAATTTTAAAAAAAACAAAGTGGATGAAAATTTTTTATTGTCTTAAATATGATATAGTTGTTGTTCAGTAATTTCAGTCATGTCCACTTCTTCATGATTCCATTTGGGGTTTTCTTGGCAGGGATACTGGAATGGTTTGCCATTTCCTTCTCCTGTTGATGTTACAGATGAGGAAACTGAGGCAAATGATGTTAAGTGCCTTGCCTAGGGTCAAATGGTTAATAACTGTTTGAGGCCAGATTTGAACTTAGGAAGATGAGTCTTCCTGACTCCAGGCCTGGCACTCTATCCACTTAGATTCAATTCCTGCCTTTGATAGATATTGTCTGTGTGACCATAGCAAGTCACTTAACATAATAATAATTAGTAGCAGTAGTTGTAGTAGTACAGTAGTAGTAGTAGTAGTAGTTGCAGTAGTACAGTAGTAGAGTAGTAGTAGTAGTTATAATAATAGTAGCAATAGTATCAGTAGTTGTTGCAGTAGTACAGTAGTAGTAGTAATTGTTGTTGCAGTAGAGTAGTAGCAGTAGTAATAGTAGCAGTAGTTGTTGCAGTAGTACAGTAGTAGGAGTAATATTTTGTTTTTGGTGAGGCAATTGGGGTTAAGTGACTTGTCCAGGGTCACCCAGCTAGTAAGTGTCAAGTGTCTGAGGCCGCATTTGAACTCAGGTCCTCCTGAATCCAGGGCCAGTGCTCTACCCACTTTGCCACCCAGCTTCCCCTAGAGTAATATTAATAGTGGTTGTTGCAGGAGAGTAGTAGTAATAGTAGTATTAGTGGTGGTGGTGGTGGAAATAGTAGCAGTCTTTGTTGTAGAGTAGCAGTAATAGTAGTAGTAGTACTACTACTAGTTGTAGTTATAGTAGTAATAATAGTATAGTTGTAATAGTAGTAGTCATAGTCATAGCATTTGTAGTAGTAATAATAATCATTGTTGTAGTAATAGTAGTAGTAAGAATAGTTTGCATTGGAGCAGCTAGGTTAAAGCACCGGCCCTGGATTCAGGAGGACCTGAGTTCAAATGCGGCGTCAGACACTTGACACTTACTAGCTGGGTAACCCTGGACAAGTCACTTAACCCTAATTGCCTCACCATAAAATAAACTCAAAACATAACACCACCACAACAACAAAAACCCAACAACAAAGAATAGGTTGCATTTTTGTAATACTTTAAGATTTGCAAAGCCCTTAACAAATATTATTTAATTTTATCCTCACAACCACCATAGGAATTAAGTACTGTTATTATCCCCATTTTACAGGTAAGGAAATGGAGATAGTCAGAAGTTAAGACAGCTAGAAAGTGTCTGCGGTCAGATCTGAAAGTAAGTCTTCTCAGACTTCATTCCAGGACTCTATTCATTAATCCACATACCTGCCTCTCAGTGTCCCCAGGTAACTATTAGTTGCCAGATGTACATTGGGAGGTAGGGATTCCTTTCTAGAAGCATACTTTACACCAGTGAAACTGAAAATTCAAACAAGGGCAGAAACTTTCATCTGCTAGGATTTTCCTAACCTGAAACCCTTACCTCTTTCTTTCTGAAATAATTTCAAAGGGCTAAAATGGAAAGAATATAGGATCATAGATTCAGAGGTAGAAGAGACCTTAAAGACCAGCTGGTCCAACCTTTCTTTTGATAGACGAGGAAGCAGGCTCAGAGAAGAGAAATGTTGCTTGTGACACCCAAAGTCGCACAGGTTATGAGAACTGGAGGACCTAAGTAACCCGTACATGCTCCCTCCACTGTAACCTTTCACAGGTTGTATAATTAAGACAATTTAAGGAACAAAAAACCTCCTAAATTCTTATGTTTCCTTTTTTTAACGACTGCCATGAATAGGAGGACAAGTAGATCAAATTTCTAAAGTCTTCCAATTTCTTCTTCACAATCTGCTGAGAATAAATTAAGCCTCGGGGGTAATCCAGGCTGTTCTACTGACCTTTGATCACTAGGTGTCACTGCTAACCTACTAGTATTTTATCCTGATTCTGATGCGTTCCAAATGCACTCAAACCTTCCGCAGTCAATTCTTAATGATCTGAGCCTCGATTTATGAGTTTGTGAATTTACCCAAAGAAAAATGCTCATCCGGGGCTTGTTTCCCTTTCCCAGACATCGTGTTTCTGGGCCACAGAGCCTGGCTTTCAAATGAAGTGTGCACAAGAAACCAATTTCAGGCAGATTCATAATCTACTTAGAGCTAGAAGGAGTCTCAGAGAATACCAAGATCCAACCCTTATTCAACAGAAATTTTCTCTGGACTGCCTGAGAGGCAGTATGGTCTAGTTGGTAGATAGCTGGCCTCAGGAAGACCTGGGTGCATGTCTTTTCTCTGACACATATTGGCTGTGTGACCCTAGTCCAGTCACTTAACTCAGAAGGTGCTATCCTACAATACAGAGGGAATTTCCTCACCAGGGAATTCCCATTAGTGGTAAAGATTATAGTTGCAAGTGCTTTCCTGTGCATCTCCAGGCATGCATTTCAGGTCATTATTGCTATTCCCTCCCCATCTTCAAACTGAACTTGGCCCCTGGAACTACCTTGGGATGGAACCACCAACCTATGGCCTTATCTGGTTCTGATCCCAATCTCCAGAGAACTTCCTAGGCCTCTCCAGTCATGCCTTTCTAGATGGACCCCTTTCCCCATCCTCTCTCCAGTTCCCCTTTATGTATTGACTTCTCCCTTATAATGAAATCTAAATAATAGCTAGCATTTATATAGCTCTTTCATGTTTACAAACACTTTACAAATCTATAATTTTTCTCAGAAGAATCCTACAGATTAATAATACCTACCCTGAAAGATAGGTATTATTATTTCTATTTTACAAATGAGAAAACTGAGGCACAAAGAGGTTAAGTGATTTGCCCAGGATCACACAGCTAGTAAAGACGGAGGTTGCATTTGAACTCAGGTCTTCCCAACTACAGATTTAATGCACCACTTTACTGCCTCCTATAAATTTATATTCTTTGAGAGCAAAGACTTTGTAGCTTAATTTTATTCATAACCCAAGTGCTTAGCACAGTGCCTTGCATGCAGTTAGCCCTTAATAAATGCTTGCTTTCTCCTTCCCTCATTTCATCTTTCTTTCTTTCTTTCTTTCTTTCTTTCTTTCTTTCTTTCTTTCTTTCTTTCTTTCTTTCTTTCTTTCTACCACCATGCACAATGATCCCTCCTTCCCTTTTCCCACTCTCTGCCCCCTTCATTTCACATTTTGTTCTTATTCTAGGAACAAAAATCAAATCAATACTACTACTGTTACTGGAAAAGGTATGAAAATTAGCTGACTTCTGGCTCCATTCACCAGCCCTGGGACTCCCCAAAACCTCTGATTTGACTCTTTTCTGTGTTCTATCTCCATATTAAATAAGTTCCTTGAGAGCAGGGATGAACCACTTTGGTATTTGGATTGTCAAAACTTAAACAAGTATAGGGAGTGGTTAACAAATGCTTTTTCTTTCATTCAATTGTTAGGAATATTTTCTTTATAGTGAATGTAAGGTGACACCCAAGAGGAGATGTTCCTAAATTTTCTTTGCCAGTGCCTTCCCTCCAGTTCTAGAAAAATGAATAAATCAATTCTGCCCTTTTTTGAAAGTAAAATCAATTGTGTCAATATACCTATTCTGGCGCCACTCACCAGACTCATAATTTTCCCATTGAAGTGCCCCTTCCTGGCCACTAGCACCCCATATAAGTTGTCTCACACATTAGAAAGCAAGTTTCTGTGGTGTAGTAACTGTATTTGCTTTTATATCTGTGTCCCCAGAACTTTGCACAGTGCTTGTCATGCAGTTCATTCATTCTTCATAGAGGAAAAAAATTTTAAAGGTAGGTATGTAAGCACAAGGAGTTAAGAAAGGTTACTAGAAGAGATTAGAAGAAAAGAAAGGGACACTATTCAAGCTAATTCATCTGAATTGTGAAGAGAGAACAGAGCCCATGAAAACATTCTGAAACAAGAGGATTTCCTATCTGATTCTATCCAAGTTCTTCTCTTCATCTTTCTAACTCAAAAGGGCAAAGGAAGGAAGTCTTCAGATGCCAATACACTTCCAAGACACTTCCTTAGCCATGATCAGTTATCAGTCAATCTCCTTTCAAGTTTTGCTACTAGATTATATCTAGCCATCCCATGACATTGTGATCCTATTTACATTTTTACTTGTAAGCTTTTTTTAAACTTAGAACCCAATTCATATGCTTTTTGACTTCTCCCTTTTCACCAGACCCCATGTAAGAAGCCTTATTGTAAGTGATGTGCAAGGGGAAGCAGAGAAATGAGGATGTGAGTGGGAAGGCATGTACATACCATATATATATATATATATATATATATAATGATGTATTCAGGCTCACCAGAACATTTCTATGCCTATGTGTGTGTCCCTGCATTCGCTACCACTCTCCTCCCAAAAGGTGTTATTCAAAATACTGTAACACAAGGAAGAGAGGCACTTAAGACTGTTATGATTATATATCTTCCAAGTGCCTGCAGTCTTCCCACTGTTCTATTGAACAGAAAAGAAAACATGACTCGACTTGTTCTATGTACAGCACTCCCTTGTGCTAATCCCTCCCCCCTTTTTTTCTGTAGCATAAAGGGAGAAGACAGAGCTGTTTGAATCTTACCATATTATTAGCTGTAAGCCACATCTGAGTCTTTCAAGGAGGAATTAGACAGCACAACTTCAAAGAGAAACACAGGCTAAAAATATTTGCTGAAAAACCTTGTTGAATATACGCCAAGCATCATCCTCTTTTTCATTCGCCCTTGCCTTCTTCTCACCAAATTATAATGACGAATAATTTCCCCCTCGGATCATCTGGGCTGGTTGACAGGTGGATTGATAAGGCAAAGAAACTGGAATGAGTCTTAATCACACAGCCTAGCAACTCAAGAGAGAATGTCAAACTCAATGTTTTCAGTAGTGGCAATGAGCTGATCTGGCCTCCAAAATTTATTCCCTCTCATGTTTGGAAAATTCAATATTGAATTTTTAGGGTGGTGGTTTGTGTGTTTGTGTGCATAGGTGTGTGTTTGACTTTTGCTCTGTTAGTTAAAGAGAGACTCATCCCTTTCCTATTGCTTCCCATTGTCTCTATAATGCCTGATGATTAAAGTCCTATCTCTAATGAGTTAGGAGGGTCCCTGGGCCATTTGTATTGTCCTTCCATCAAATTGAGATGCAAATCTTGTCTGCAGCTTTGGGAGCTGATTTCTGTGTACCTTGGGTTGGGGATGCACCATCACTGAATTTCCCCTGTGACAGGTTAACAGAGAGACTGTAGAACAGATGGGCAGTCGACCGGGAATCGTAGAAGGTAGGAAAATTGACCATGAATCAAAGTTTTAGTGTATAAGCTAGTAACTAGCAAGGGAACTAATTGGAGGGCAAAGATTACTGAATGCATAAAAGGAAAAATCTTCAGATTTTCCAAGAAACACAGAGATCTTTGTGATTGATTCATTTTAAATAGCATTCCCTAAAACAGAGGCTGCTTATTATCATTCAGATCAGAGAATAATAGAACATTCAACATAATCATAATAAAAGAAATACTCAACTTCAGTGGCTTGTTCAAATTGGGAGTAAGCAATGGATGGAGAGCAGGTTTCCTCTCTGTCTCTGTCTCCCTCTCTCTCAACAATGTCATCAGCAGTAATGCAGCAACCAGGAGGCTTGGCTTCAGATTCAGAAGACTTGGGTTCCAATCCCGGTTCTTCCACCGCTACCTGAGAGATCTTGGGGAAGTCACTTCTCTGAATTTTCATGTTGTTTATCAGTGAAATGAGGAGATTTGACTGTAAGATTAAGATTAAGATTGTAAATATTCAGATACTTTTATGATCATATATATTATATGTTTCATCATTGGAAAAAAATTCATATATATGAGATTTTTTTACAATGATGAAACACACCATCTGCATCTGACCAAATTATTCAACTCTTGTCTTTGTTCTCCCATAAGTATCCCCATAGTATTCCCATAGCCATGAGGATAGGTGCTTAGGAAGGAGAGGGGTAGGGTTTCTCAACTCACTTGAAGCCTGCCTTTCTTTCTTTTGGTAGGAATGAGGCACTCTAGCTGTCTACCTATTGTATTTCATTCTTGCTGTGTGACATGTGTTCTGCACTTTACTGTCATAAAGAAATACCAGTTAAATGTCAATGTTGGAAAGACAGGGGTTTGGGGTTTTTTTGTTTGTTTTTTTTTTCAATTAAAAAAAAAAAGCTTAGGTCAATAAAAGAGTGTTCTGCTTCAGCCTCCTGTTGAGCTTTGTATGGAAGTCACCAAATGTATGTTGATTTAATTTATTGGGTTTTATCAGGTTCTTCATAGAATGTCTCTAATTATTCATCCTCAACTACCAATGTTGTTGCATAAGCTGCAATCATTTCCATTGTGCTTTTTGCAAACACATTACTATGACTGCATTCTATGATGACCAAATATTTCATGAAACAGTGTTTCTTATTTCCCCTGGGCACACAATAAAGCACACTGCTGAGATCCTTCTTCGCTTCTTCAAGGAAAACTTGTGAATCATCCTCAGACTTAGTAGGAATTCCTTCTTTCTTCCGGTGCCATTCATATCAAGAACATCCAAGTTGATCTGATTCATTTCCTCTAGCAATATGTCCATTCCTTGGATCTGCCATTTAGAATATCAACAGTGAAATTAAAGTTTGTTGATGTTCTAAAAATGGTATGAATCTCAGCACCTTCTTTCCCCTTTCCTTCAACTCTGACACCATCACCTCAGAAGTAGAAGTCTTTATTTCATGGGTTGACAAATATAATAATAATAACATCTACAAAAAAGTTATTTTACTTAGTATATTGCATTGTAGTAAGCAAAATATACTCCCCCCGCTGTAGTCACCAAGACCCCTTTAAATAAAATACCCCTCTATATTCACCAAGACCCCTCCATTTAGAGTAAAGGGCTAGGGATTATGACTGATGGGTTTCTCTAGACCCAGGTCCTACACCATAATGTACCTCCCAAATATCTTAAAGACATCCAACATCACAGCACTTATCCTCCTTTCCCTCCCTCTCACCTTGCTTTTCACCTCAAACTCCCCTTTATGTAGTAAGCGACTGCCTTACTTGCTTGTTTTTGTTTTGCCAGCACTTATCACATAGTAAGTAATTAACAACTACTTTTTCATGTATTCATTCATTCATCTCATGAAAATCTAGCTGCAAACTCCCAGTTGAGTTCAGAATTTCCTATATAACTGAAAAAAATTGAGTAGCGATCAGAGAAGATAGTGGTGATGGTTGTGTATGATTGATGTGAGAAGAAGTTGAGTGAGAAAGGGCATAGGATTAGACAGATGTGAGAATCAGGGTGCCACCCCCCTGCTGAAAAAGACATTGTGAGAACCAGGGCAGCACCACCCTGAGGAGAAAGCATGTGACTAGCATCCAGAAGTTCCATCAATTCATAGAACTGCCTGTAAGTTACATCAATCAATGATACCAGCCAATTAGCTTGGAGCTCTGTGTGGGTACCGTCCCCTTTTGTGGTCCTGCAGGGAACTTCTGCTTGAGGAGAAGATGGGGGGGATCCTTTTTTCAGTTGGAGGTCAGGTAGCAGCAGGTCCAGGGAGCTATGCTCTTTCTTTCTGAACTCCACATGTTCTTCCTCTCTCTTGTGCTAACTTCTCATATACTTTATTCTTAATGCCCAAAGACTGGTGCTACAAGCTTCTAATTTAAGGCAACCACACATTAGATTTTTGACATCACAATTAGATTTTGTTTTTATTGTTTAATTTTTTTCTCTTTTTCTGTAATTTGGAAAACAAAAGTCTATAATTATAATAATAATAAATCACAATTAGATTTTAAACATCACACAGAATGGGGCTAGTGGAGTTTTGCTGTAGGGAAGGGACACCAGAATTTAGAGGGCAGTGACTATACTTAAAATTCCTTTACCTGCAAGGGAAACAATTTATATTAGCACTTAGCAAGAACAATTAGTGAAAATAGGGAAGTGCCCAATGGCAAGATAGTCTCTCTAGGTGCTACACTTCCAGTGAACACTTCCTTCTCTCTTGGACTATCCTTGCTATTTCCTGGGGTCACTGATTCACATAGGTAATGTCAGGGGCAAAATTTGAACCCAGATCCTTTGAATCCTGAACCAGTGCCCTTTACACTGTACTTTCCTGAGTTTACCTATTTGATAGAAATTTTCTAAACACACTTCTCTGGCCACCACTACCTAGAAGAGCTGTCTCTTCTAATTAGAATATAAACTCTTGGGTGGGGGGTGGGGGGAGAGGGAAGAAAAAAATAATAAAATAAATTTCCATGATAACTTTATTCTACATTTAAAAGGAATAGAAAGTTGTACATAATAGATTTGCAGTTTTGTGAGCAATCATAATTTTAAAAATCATACTGTTATGGAAATGCTGGTTTTATTCCATAAATCAAAAATAAAATAAATAAATAAAAAATTCTAAAAGAATATCAGTTCCTTAAAGTCAGACACAGTCCCATTTTTCTCTTTGAATCCACAGGGCTGAGCAGCCACATACTAAATCGTTAACAAATGCTTTATCATTTGTTCACTCAGAAGCAAGAGGCAGCAGGAAGCCTTGCATTGTCTTTGGGCTTTCCATAATGATGTCTAATAAATCTGACTGTGCTAAGATGAACAAGAAGAGCCCAGAATTCTGCTGCAAGGCTATTTAGCCAGTAATCAGGGCATTTAGATCTTGTTCATCAAAGAACACATAGTCTATTTTAAAAAAAAACACCTAAGGAAATATTGAACCATCACTGTAGTTGTCAAAATACCCAGTTTGTTAGGATATGAACAACATTAAGTATTTACCTGAGCCTTCAGTGATTCATACAAATGGGCATTCTGGCTATATTTTGCTAAAGGGATTTCGGAACTCATTACTGATACCAGCTTTGACTTGGGTTTTCTCATTGTATGAGACATGTTATTCCAAAAGCAGTGCACACATTTTAAAATGCCATAACCTGGAATCAAATCAAGATTGTTGTAGAAAACTCCACTGAGCAAGAAGTGTGTTACTCATTATGGTATTTTCTATATCACTAAAGTTAAAAAAAAAAAGATAGGTAAAAATCATTGAAGGCTGTCCAGTCCCCTAGATAGTAAATATAATTATAGACATTCATATAGCCTTACCATGGGAAAATGAAATTATGGAAGGTCTCTTTTCCAAAGTTCACAAATACTTATAAAAATGAACTTGATGGGGGAGTAGGACACCAGGAAAGAATTCTGAGATTCCTCTTGTCTAATTAAATGGTGGAAAGAGGTTGATGATGGCTTTAAGTGGTGACCCTCCTTAGCTCCAGAACTCTTCTAGGAGAGCTGGCATGGAATAGTGGAGACTAGGGGATGAAGTGACTAACCAGAGACTTCCAGAAGTCGATAAGCAGAGAAAAAAGGCATATAGGTTGAGAGTTCAGGGTGGTCCAAACTTTTTGCTCTTTAGTGGAAACTTAGCATCCTGGTCTCCATTTTACTGGTGGATGCCTTACTTCCTGGTTCCCTTCTGTCCTATAGGGAGAAGGGGTGTAATGGGAGCAGGCTTGACTCTAGCCTATGGTCTTTTAGTTCAAGCTTGTTAGAACAAAATGAGGCACTTGTAGGTTATTCAACAGTAAAATGAGATATACTTAGCCATAACATAGAAGGGATATTCAAAAAGCACACTCCAGAACTTAGCTTGGGTAGACATAAACCATATAAGCTTCATATGAGCAGATTGTGGCAGCTCTTGTAGGAGATCTACCACATCTTCAGGGCCCTAACTGAAGAGGGTCTTTTCATGCTCATGGATGAACAAAAAGCCATTGTCAATAAGGCCCAGGTTCAGTTCTGTTTCCTTTCAAGGAAAAACTAGCCTTACTAATGTTTGAGGGTGAACCAGGGAAGGGAATCTCAAGTAGAAAGTGGTCACATCACAAGGCAAAAGAGACAAACTGATAATCCTTACTTGTGTGCAAGGCAAAAAGTGGCGAGTAAAAAGTAGCTTTTGTTTTCCTAAATGTTAACCTTATAATTCCTATGGTATCTCAGTTGTTCTCTATATAAATAATTGTCCACCAACCTGTACTAATGTGGTGATTATAAATGCTGGATGAATGTAGGAGGGGGAGAAGCTGGGTTTCTTTTCTTAAAGAGATGGAAGGTTTGTTTTTTTCCCCTCAGTTGGTGTATTTTTAAAATTTATTATGGCTACTGTTGTGTTTTAGAATTAATTAATTGCTATTACTATCTATGCTTTATAAATTAAATTGCTAATGCACCAGTTTTGGCAGTAAGCATTTATCATTAATTAATATTTTATATGCCAATAAATGATTGACTGCATGTTTCCCCAGCTTCTCATGGTCTCAGGCCTTAAGATTTACATTGTTCTAAGAGGGAGGGAAAAGCCAAGTGTCTGTGCCTAGCACCAGCCAAGAGAAAGTGAGCCAAGAGCCAAGAGTCGAGAGACCCTGGCATGGCCAAGGGATTTATCATCATTTGATACATTATACATTGATTGAAGCTAATTGGTTAGCATCATTCAATTCCATTGATTGACATGACTTGAGGGTAGTCTAAATTAAAATGAACCCTACAGGTGACATCAGGGAAAAGTATCCAAAAGACCCTGCTGGAAGGCAAAGTATCTAGGTGTGGTTTGATCCCATAAATCCTTCACTGATTTTTAAATTAAATTTATGTTTCCTTTAATTATTTAAAAATATTCTGAGAAGCAGTCCATGGGTTTCACCAGACTGGCAAGGGAGAGCATGGCACAAAAAAGGTTAAGAGCCTCTGGCCTACAGGATTTATATTCTCTCTCTCTCTCTCTCTCTCTCTCTCTCTCTCTCTCTCTCTCTCTCTCTCTCTCTCTCTCTCTCTCTCTCCCCCACCCCACTTTACTAGTTCATAACTGATCTCTAGGGATACCACTTTGATTTTCATGCTGCCATTCTCTTGGATCCAGCCTTTACCTCAGTCCCAGAATTCCACCTTTCACACTGGGACTCTGGCCTTCTGATTGGTGAACATTAACCTTATTTTGCCTATATATGGATCCAACACACCACTTCCTAGTCATCTTCATGTCATACCCCATCATAAGTCCTCCCTACCTCCCCACTTTCCAATTTTAATTAGATAATAGTAATTAAGCCAATGCTACGATTCCTAGAAAAGTCATGGTGATCAATTGCTCTAGGATTCCACTCACCATTCCTGTGACTTCCCTATCTAAAACACTCCTCAATGGCCACAACACCTTTTATATATCATCTTTTCTTATTAGAATGTTAATTTCTTGAGGGTAGGAACTGTCTTTCTTCCTTATTTTTGTATGCCCAATACTAGGCACAGTGCCTAGCACCATAGTGAATACTTAATATATATTTTTAAAAATGTATTCTGGTTATTTTTCTTTTTCTTTCTTTTGTTTTTAGTGAGGCAATTGGGGTTAAGTGACTTGACCAGGGTCACACAGCTAGTAAGTGTTAAGTGTTAAGTGTCTGAGGCCAGATTTGAACTCAGGTACTCCTGAATTCAGGGTCGGTGCTTTATCCACTGCGCCACCTAGCTGCCCCATATTCTGGTTATTTTTCAGAAATTTCTATGGAAGCTACAGTTTCTGGCCTTGATTAAGAGTACATCTACACTACCAGAATTGATTCTCCTGAAACTACTTTAGTTATGTATTTTTTGGCCTTCTCTGCCTCAACAGAGCTAAAAATGTCCCCCAAAGAACTGGTGTTAGAGAATAAGATTTGCATCATGGATCCATAGCTAGATATAGCATATGTCTGCTCTCAGAAAAACTTTCATCCATGCTAGAAGCAGAATGTGACCTTTCCAGAATCATCCCACAGAATGGCTGGATTATACAATGTCAGGGAATGGATCCTTAGTACCTCTGGGGGGAAGGGACTATGCATTATATTTAGTAGTGTGTATTTTGCAATGCTTCCTCACTCAGACTTGTCAGGATTTCGTTTTCTGGATTAGAAGTCCAGAATTATTCTCCCATATGTTGTTTTGACTACTTCCAAGGCATTGTAGGGTTGGTACTGGGCAAGGAACAAGTCAATTACATTCACATTGACCTTTGAGTCCACCTAGACTAAAGATAGCCAAAAGGGATTGGATCTGTGATTTCACTGGTATAAAGAATTTCCTGGTGAGGAAACTCCTTGCAACCTTCTCTGAAAATATATATTATTTAAAAAAAAAAAGAAGTATGGATTTAACCAACAGAAGAAACCTCACAGTGATAGAGTTCTTGGCAATTGGAAACCCATAGAAATGATGATTTAATGAGAAAGGGTTATGGAACTTAGTGATGATCCTTTGAAATGATAAAATTAAAGAAAAATAGATAATCCAGAGAACCTTGAAGATACATACTTCAAAGATCTAGTATGATATAACTCAGATAGATAGAAGTCTGAATAAGAACTCGGGGGATCCAGCACAGGACCAAAAAGAGCTGACCATCTTATCCATTCCAGAGGTGCAGAAAGGAGTGGAGCTTGACACTAGCATAATCGTTGAATTGAGGAGCTAAAGATGGAGAAAGGAATAAATCAAAGAAAATGCCCACAGGTATAAAAATATTGCCAATTATGGCAAATTTAGATATTTCTTCAAAAGGAGAATAACTACTACAAGTATTCTCTCAATGGAAAAAAATGGATTTTCCATAAGAACTATATGAATATTTAGAAGTAACAAAGTGGTAAATAAAAAAATGAAATAAAATCTCTGGAGGAAAGAATTGGAAGCTTAAAAAGGCTAGCAGAGGAAATGGTGAACTTTATGAAATGGATCCCTGAAAACTAGAATAGAACAAACAGAAGTCAATGACTTCATGAGGCAGAAAAATAGACAAAACTAAAAACTGACAAAATAGAGAAAAATATTTAATATGTATTATCCAAAACAACTGAATGGATGTTCGGTGCTGGGCCTGATTCAGGCCAGTCCCCTGGTAACTTAGGTTCTATATTTGGAACAAAATAAGACACTCATAGGTGATTCAACAGTTCACCAAAAAAAAAAAAAGATTTATTTAGCCATAGCATAAGGCTATAAATTAGGATAGGCAATAAGAACACCTCAAGGTGATTCAGCTGAGCTACATTCCTTTGCCTGAGTCACCAATCATTATCCACCAGTCAAACATCAGAGTGCCTGCTGAAGCTTCTCATAGCTGTTTGTGCTCAGGTGATGAGAAAGTGAAGTCAGCATCTCTCACCTCTTCAGATCATTTTCTACCCTTACAACAGGATTTCATCATGCCCCTGAGTTGGTAACATTCTCCCTTCCATTAGATTGTGATCCAGAAGACTTAGAGGATCCAGAGAAGGATGGGTAAAGTAAATAATATGCTAGTGTAGAAAGGAGTAAGAAGGAGGATGGAATTTATTATTTCTCATAATTGTAGTACACATTGAGTGTATATAATTGGTAGTCTCTGTCTTAACAGTTAAACTGAGTTTGGCCCTGGAAAAGATTTTTAATGATTTTTAAAGATTTTTTAAAAATTTAATATACCCTAGGAGATTGTCTATTCATTCCTAGCTTAGGATTTCTAATGATGAGATCATTTGCCAAGTTCTATGATTCTTAAAAGGCTCCTCAGCACATCCTGGATTTGTGCCACTGGGAAACCAGTGGACCTCTCTATTCTTCATGTCATTGTGACATATAATTTCATAGCATGACTCAGCAAGGATTTGCCAACCACCACTATTACTCTCTTTTTTCTCTGACCATAATTCAATGACTTTTTTTGTGGTGGTACCCAGGGACCTATATGACCGTTCCCTGGAAGCTGCTTCTTTCTCAGAAAATTGAGCTATACCCTCCACAATAAAGTCCTCATAGCTATGACATAGCTCCCAAGGTTCAATATATCCCCTTCTTTTTTCTGTGCCATAATTTTGCCATCCTCCAAATTCCTAACATTTCAGTAGTTTCCTCTGTCCTTCAAGATTCTTTTTCTTCATTTTCCCAGTGAATTACCTCTTCCATTTTTTTCTCGGAACACATCATTCTCTCTCATAGTCTACAGTAAAGAAACATTCCTCTTGTTCCTTCATTTTTTCTTTCTGATGGGAAGACCAATCTTCAGCATGTGTGTACAGGCAGCTAGGTGGCACAGTGGGTAGAGTGAAGCACCTGGAGCCAAGAAGCCCTGAATTTAAATAATTCCTCAGATACTCAAGTGTGATCCCAGGGAAATCAATTAAGCTCTCCATGATTCAGTTTCCTCATCTATAAAAATGGGGACAATAACACCACATGAGCTAATATTTATAAAACACTTAGAAAATTTTGAACTTCTATATAAAAGCAAGTTAACATTGTATAGATATTTCTTGACAATAGAAGAAATACAATTCTAGCACTTTCTTTATGTCACCTTGCTATTTATATTTGCTAAAAGCATGATCCTCAATCATCTGTCTTTCTTTTTGGTAATTTTTGTAGCTAATACCCATAGCAAACCATTAGTCGTGGAAATTTAGAATTTTAATGTGACCTAAGCCATTGGGATTCTCTTTTTTTAAATAATGAACTATTTAATTTATAGTTTTGATTTCAATTTTTATCCCTCTTTCCCTCCCTCCTCTCACTCCTCCCTGGGGCAGCAAAGAATCAGATATGGGTTATACATGTATGATTATGTAAAACATTACCATATTTTTCATTTTGTACGAGCAATCTTGATTTTTTTTTAAAAAATGAAAGAAAGCGAAAAATAGAATGCTTCATTCTGTTCCATCAATATCAGTTCTTTGGAAGCGGATAGCATGTTTCATCCATAGTCCTTTGGCATTGTCTTGAATCACTGCATTGTTGAGAATAGTCAAGTCATTCACAGTTCCTCATCAAACAATGTCAATGGAATTCTTGACCACTGGCTTGTGTTGATTGGTAACAGGTTTTCCAGCTTTTTTTAATAATAGAATGCTACCTACCTCAGATGGTTTTTTTAAAAATACACAGTAGATTTCTGCCAAAGTTCCAAAGCAACCAGAAGTAGCAGCTTCTCCTATGCTCTGTGAGAAAGTCTCATCAAAAGCCATCTGTCTACCTGACATTTCACATTTCTGACTTCCTCTTTTCTTGCTGATCCACCTTCAGTCACCTTCTGTCATACTGGACTTTTCTGCCCCAATGTTCCCTACTCCTTTGAAAGGAAGTGATGGTGGAAGGAGCAGCTAGGTGGCACAGTGGATGCAGTACCAGCCCTTAAGTCAGGAGGATCTGAGTTCAAATCTGGCTTTAGACATTTGATGCTTACTATCTGTGTGACCATGGACAAGTGACTTAATCCTTATTGCCTCCTGTAAAGAATTAATTGTTATTTGAGGTTTTTATGCCTCGGTGCGCACTGGCCTGGGGCTCCGCAAACCGCAAGGTGCTCCATCCACTGGTTGTAGCCTTTGCCAGGGCTCTGGCACCTCACGTCATCACCACTCGCCGACACCTACATGGGCCTGGCAAAATTATAATGATTGGAAGCCTAGTGAGGACAGTCATGTGACTGTCAGAGCAGCCATCCCATTGGCTGGGACTGTGTGGGGTGTTTCTAGGTTTGGGGGAGGAGAATTGGGCATTCTAGGTGGAAGCTGGAAAGCGACAGGTGTTCTGCTGCATATTTTCAGCTGATTCCTGGGCGGTGGTATTTTTTCAGGTATAATTTCCCTTTCCCCATGTTATTTCCTTTCCCTTGATCCTACTGATCCTGTTTGTGTTTTTTTTTTTTTAAGTTTGTTCTTGTTAAAATAAATCTTGTTCTGTTTTGAGGAAGGCTGCAGGTCTCCTTCCTTGCCCCAATATTGTGGCAAGCCGCTTAGCTAGCACTCCCCAATTAAAAATTGGTCCTCACACTCCAAAAATAAGAAAGGAAGTGATAGTGAATAGAAGAAAGGCAGGAAAAGTCAGGCAGGTGTGGGTGAAATGATTTTATAGAACTCAAGAGTGAAATTTTGGCAGCATAGAATTAATTCTAAAGAGTAAGGAAAATAGGAGAATAAATATATGGCTTTATACAAAATCATCCACTAAATTAGATTCTTTTATTTTTATTTTTGTGAACCTGGTAAATATTAACAAACATGAATATTTCCATATAAAAAGAAGAGGAAAAGAGTATTATATATATATGAAACCACAAGTTTCTATTATTTATTTTATTTACATATTAGTTTCAGAGCTAGGCAGCTAGATAGCATAGTGGCTGGAGTTTGGGGCTTGGAATCAGGAAGCCTTAAATTCAAATCCTACTTCAGACAGTCACTTGTATGACCCTACGAAAGTCACTTAACCTCTCTCAGCTTTAGTTTCCATCTTTAAAATGAAGATAATAATAGCAAATACTTTGCAGAGCTGTTAAAAGGCTCAAATGATATAATGTGCAAAACACTTAAAGTCCTTTGCTAAGGATGATGATAATGATAAATGCTAGCTAATTTAGGGCAAACCAGAGTTCAAGTCTGATTTTTTTTTCATAAAATTCTTCTTATTGGTGGAGAGAATGATTACTCAATGTTCCATGCCACTATGAAGGTTGGAGTTGTTGAGAGTTTGTAAAGAGGATTCTTGCTTCTGACCTTGAGACAGGACATAGGCAGTTGTAAGTTCGCAAAAGAGAGAGGCCCCTAGATGGAGAGAAAACTTTGGAAAAAGAGGCAGTGCTTCATGTATGTCCCTACTTCTAGTTTGCTATGTTAGAGACTTAATGGCATTTCCTCTTGGGTGGTGTAGGAGCCAAATTTTAATTGGGCAGTGTTAGTTAGGCGGCTCACCAGTAATATTGGGACAAGGAAAGAGATTAACAGCCTCTTTCAAAAACAGAACAGGGTTTATTAACAAGAACAAACTTAAAAACACAAGCAAGATTAGTAGAATTAAGGGAAAGGGAAAAAAAAGAATGGGGAAAGGAAAACAATACGAACTGAATCAAACCACCCCCCAGGGCTCAGCAGAACACACTGCTGCATCCTGTCCCTTTCTGGGCTCCAAGCCAGCATGGCAAAACTCCTCCCTTCTCCTTACCAGCAAAGATGGGGTCATAGAAAGCTCAAATCACAATTAATTCTTTACATTGGGATTGGATCTCCTTTCCCTCCACCTTTCTATGCTAGTGTGAGTGTTCACTTTGTGTATTGTCTCATATTATATTATGTTTATTTTCTCTGATTTGTTTAGTACAAACTTGGACAAATAGGTTTATTTGCTATTCACTTTTTTTGAGGCAATTGGGGCCCAAGGTCACACAACTAGTAAGTGTCTTGGTTCAAATTTGAACTCAGGTCCTCCTGACTCCAGGGCCAGTACTCTATCCACTGTGTCACCTAGCTGCCCCATTGTTATTCACTCTTGCAATGGTTTTTATGTAACCAGCATTTGGTGGGAATGAAGTCAACCCTTTAGATATATCTTGAAGAACTCATTCCATTTTGAGAGACAGGAGGATGACTTAAATACTAAAAAAAAATCATTTCCTAGAATAACAATATTTAGGAAGTTCAGATAGATATGATTCTAGTGCAGTAGTCCTTCCCTAAGGAGATCAAAGCAGGCTGCCCCCGGGGCCCCAATCTCCTGCTCCTTTCCAGGCAGAAAACTCTGTCTTCCTTGGAAAGAGGTAAAGGAGACTGCACAGATATTTATTCATAACTCCTCAAGAGCCACATTTGGATAAATGAAAAGACAACCAACCTAAACACAGACATCCTTTAGCCCAACTATACAGGATGATCAAGGAGAAATCCAGATACCAACAAGGACTAAGTAATTAAAATTAACCCCCAACCTTGTCTCTCCTTTTCCACTGAGCCCCATGTATCTCCTTATACTTTAAATGCTTCTTTATTCTCTGTAGTTATCGGATAGGAAGGGTAGGGATAATACCATAATTCCTGAGATGGGGGGCACCTTATCTGCTCAACTGCATTTAATTGGTAATTAACTTGTTTTCTCATATGCTCAAAATTATATTGTTGTTCAGTTGTTATTTTTAGTTATGTCCAACTCTTTATGACCCCCTTTGGGGTTTTCTTGGCAAAGATACCTGAGTGGTTTGCCATTTTCTTCTTCAGCTTATTTTTGTTGCTGTTGTTCGGTCGTTTTTCAGTTATAAGTGCCCGAGGCAAGATTTGAACTCAGGAAGATGTGTCTTCTTGACTCCAGGCCTGGTGTTCTATGGTGACACCCAACTGTCCCTCCAGTCATATGCTATCTCCTAATTTCCACTATAAAAGGTTGTTGGCCAAGCATAGTGGTGCACATCAGTAATCCCAGCTGCCCAAAAGGTTAAGGCTTGCAAGTATCTGGAGGTTGGGAATCCTGAGGTTTTAAATATATAATAAAGTTATGCAACTTACTTTTTTCCTCCTTTTTTCTCCCTCTCACAGAGATCACTACTATTAGACACAAGTGTGTGTGTATACCTACCTACATACAAATATATGTGTGTATATATACACATATATGTGTGTGTAACCATTCTATACATCTATATCAGTTATTTTTCTGCATGCAGATAGCATCTTCATATGTTCTTTGTAGTTAATTTGGATGTTTATAATAGTCAAAATAATTTAGTGACTCAAAGGTGTTCTGTTCTTAAAATATAATTGCTGTTACAGTATACAACATTCTCTTGGTTCTGTTCATTTTTCTCATCATTGTGTAAGTATACTCATGTTCTTCTAAGATCATCGAGCTCATCATTTTTTATAGCACAATAGTATTCTTTCACAGTCATATATCATGACTTGTTCAGCCTTCCTCAATTGATGGGTATCCCTATAATTTCTAGTTCTTTGCCCACATAAGAGAAATGCTATAAATATTTTAGAATACATAGGTTCTTTTCCTTATTCCTTAATCATCTTTGGACATGGACCTAGTAGTGATATTCCTGGGTCAAAGTGTATAGGCCATTTGAATAACTCTTTGGGGAAAATTCTAGGTTGTTCTTCACAGTTCTACTAACAATGAATGTGTTCCAGTTTTTCCAATTGTCATTCAACATTTGTCATTTTCCCTTTCATTTTAGCCAATCTGATAAGTATAAAATAATATCCCAAGGTTGTTTGAATTTGCATGATTCTAATCCAAAATTATTTTAAATATTGTTTTTGTCCACATTACAATACATTGTTTTGATTTCTTCATTGGAAAACTTCCTGTTATATACTATGACCATTTATCAATTTAGGAATGACTTATATTCTTATAGATTTCACAAAGTTCTTTATATATTTGAGATATGAGACATTTATCTGAGAAACTGTCTATTAACATTTTCCCAATGTTCTATCCTTCTGATCTTAGCTACATTTGTTTTATTTGTAGAAACCTTTTTAAATTAAAAGAAATTGAAAAGATGCATTTTATACCTCATGTTGCTCTCTATCTATTGTTTATTCATAATTTGTTTTCACTTATCCATAAGTTGGCTAGGTAATATGTTCCATGTTCTTCAAAATTTCTTGCAACATCTCTCTTTATATCTAGGTCATGTAGCCTTTTTGATCATCTGATCTAAGTTCTTTATCAGTGGAATCAGAGACCAGATGACCACTTGTGAATGATTCTGTGTAACTTTTCTAACTCTTAATGTTGTGTGCTTCTATGGGATTTCACAGAGAGGAGGGCAGGATGAAGAGTAGAGAGAGAGGGGGCACCAAAGACAACATTACTAAGGTTACAATTTTCCCCCAAACTAGTCCTAACCTTTGATTAAAAACCTGTGTAGTAAAGTTTTATGAAAACAATAGGTTTCCTTTTTTAAAAAAGTCACTGAAGTTTGTTATATATTATTAGTATCCTAGTCAATTAAGTAAATATTTATTTAAATTACCCTTCAGTGAAGAAAATTTGAGCTTTCTGGCACATTTTCTGATTGTAGATTTGGGTCTTTATTCATAATGTGCTCCCAATTTCTGCTCTGCTCTTCGTTAAATTGAGAAGGCATTTCTTTCCTGTAGCTTTTGTTTGGTATAGCAAAAGGGTAACTTTGGAAAAGGGACCTTTTGTTGAATAGGACAAATGAACTTGGCTATCTCTTCTTAGTGCAACAATGCTAAGCCATTGAAATGCCTCCTTTTTTTTAAACAGTATGTATTTATCCTTGGAAATATTGTCAAGGTTTTTGGACCTAAAACTGAAAGTACTTTAGAAGTCATTGATTCAATCTTGTCATTTCAAGAAGATCAAACTGAGGTCCTGAGTCAGACATATGGTTTAGCCAGGGTCATACAAGTAGTAAGTAAGTGAGCCAGGATTCGGGCCCAGGCCCTCCTGATGCCAAATGCAATGATTTTACTTCTATACCAATTTGTCTTAACTGGACAGAGAAATTCGAAACAAATTTTTTAAAAATGGGTAGAAAGCAAGAACATAGAATAGAAACTCTTTGAAATGGAGAATTGCTACTTCGAGTAATTATTAAATTGTTACTGTGAGAACTGACTTGGAAGACCTTGCTTTATCTGAAATTGGGCCATACTGTCTTTCTTGCTGGTGAGTTGTGACTGTCTAGCTCCTTTCTTTCAGAAAGGATAAGCCTGCTACCTGGTGGTCAGATCAGAAACTACTCATTTAAATCCATCATCAAAGAGACAGGCAATGTACCAGGTAGTTTCAACATAGAAGGGGGCAGTTGAGAATTTTATTTCCCTTACATTTGGCTAGAATCTGTTCTAGACAGTCTATTTTATTGTTTTGTTTTCAGCTCCAGAAAGACTTCTCCTTAAGGAGGTTTTTTTGGATATATAGAAAATGGTCCTACTTGCTTAATTCACAGCTCAATAAATCCATAATAAAAAGGGCAACTTTGTCATAAAATCACTAATAAATAAAAGCAAGAAAACAAAAGGTCAGCAGGAACAGAACGCCAGGACTTCAATGTGACTTATTTAGACAGAGGTTAAACTTAGACTTTGCAAGCTTCCCCAGGATGGTTAGGGCAACTGTCATACTTGGGGCATTGGCTTCTATTCCTATGTTTCTCCATTTTCCTTCTTAGTCCCAGCCCAAAACAAAGCTCAAAGCCCAGTGCCCTGTATCCTATAGAGGATGAGTTCACAATTTCTTACTTTTTCAGTTCTCAACTCTACAGAGAGCAAAAGCAGCAGAGATATCCCCTGTTCTAATGTCTTGGCCTGCATAGTATATCTTGGAGTTATCTCTTACATACTACATACAATCAGAGACTGTCATTTCCTTCTACCAAACCATCTCTTATGTAAGGCCCCTTTTCTCCATTAAAAATACCCCACTTTTCTACTGTGACTATACTCATGCTATCAAACTAGACTATTGCTATATTCTACTCATGGATCCCCTTGCTCTTCTGTCTCTTCTGTCATTTAACTCAGTTGCCAAAACAGTCTTCTAAAGCAATAGGTCTAACTCCATATTATTCCTCTGATCAAAAGTCTTCACAAGCTACCCATTGTCTCCTGGATAAGGTACAACTTCTGTACTTTGAGGTATGAGCATACACTCCACAATCTGGCTCAAGGCTATCTTTAAAGCCTTATTTTGCATTTTTCTCCATTGTACCTTCTAGTCAGATTGGACTGCTGGTTATGCCCAAACTTGACATTTTACCTCCTACCACTATGCTTATGGCTTTTAGAAATCTTTAGTTCTCAGCTCAGATGTCACCTCCTCTCCTATAATCTTTTCTAATCCCTGTTCTTCTCCCCCAATTTGTTAATATTCTGCTTGTATTTATTTAATATTATGCATGTTGTATCTCCCAGGACAATGTAAGCTCCTTGAGGATTGGTATTATTTAGCATGTTTGTCTTTGAGTTCCCAGGGGCTGGTGCAGTTGCCTCTCACATAGTAAAGGCTCAGTAAATGAACAGTGGGTTGAACTGAATTAGATTACTTTGTCAGAAGCAGATGGGCATCCCCAAACTCACTGTACCAGCTGGCATTGTTTTAATTCTGCCTCTTTGTTTAGGTGATAATGTACACACACGAAAGGGAAGGAGATACTATAAGGTAGCAAAGGGAGGAAGTAAGGTCTAATGGAAAGGTTGTGGAATCAGCATTGAATGAATGGATGGATGAATGATTGAAACATTTATTAAGTGCTTACTACAGTGCTAAATACTGGTGACACAAATAGAAAAGCAAGACAGTCCCCACTCTCAAAGAACCCTTATTCTAATTGGGGAAACAACACTTATGGAAAGTTTCAGCAGGAAGTCATGGAAAGGTTGGTCCCATAGTATTTAGTGTACAGCAGCAAAGCAAATGGTAATGCCTTTCCATTAATGTCATTTTTCACTTATAAAATGATACCAGTTTCCGATGTTGAACTCTTTGTCTATGTCAAAGATGTTGTTGTCAAAAACTTTCTTAACTGGATCTTCAGTGGCTCCTGCAGGAGTAGTTGCCAGGTAGCATCTCCATAGGGGCTGCTTACCAGGATGGTGGCTAGGGTCAGTGGGCTGGAAGCATTAGTTTTCCAGGGGCTTTTGGGTTCAAGATTCTTGGTTGTCTCTACTAGGATCTGAAAGGAGTCAAGATGGTGGTGGTGATTTGACTTGCCCCTCCCATGCTGCATCTCTCCATCAGAGTGCTCTTTTTTCCCCTTATATCTATCAGTTATCTAGATTTGTCAATTCATCCTCCAAAGAATATCTCACATATATCCCCTTCTTCCTATTCACACAGCTGCCACTCTACTTCAGACACTCACCATCACTTACTGGGCCTATTAAAATAGCCTCCTAATTGGGCTCCCTGCTTCCACTCTCTTTTCTCTCCACCCTCTCTTCCAAACAGCCATCAAATTAATACAGATCCAATCATGTCCTTCCCCTATTCCAACAGATTTTAGCCATGTCAATAATCTTTACCTCTAGGACAAAATGCAAAAGCTTCAAACTATTTTTTCAAGCATCATGTTTTACAAGAAGCCTTTCCCCTTCCTTCCAACTGGTAGTGTCTTATCTCCCTCTGTTTTAGTTATTTTGTATTTAATCTTTTATATGTGTGTGTGTGTACATATGTATATGTAGGTATATATGTATAAATACACATATATACATATACATATGCAAATATGTGTATATACGTGTATATATGGATATGTATATTTCTTTGTGTGTATATATACATACACTATATATATGTATGTATGCATAGAGATAGAGAGAGAGAGAGAGATAGATAGATAGATAGATAGATAGATAGATAGATAGATAGATAGATAGATAGATAGATTTTTGTTACTCAGTCATTTCAGTCACATCTGAATCTTCATGACTTCTTCTGGCAAAGATACTGGAGTAGTTTGACATTTCCTTCTCTAGCTCATTTTACATATGAAGAAACTGAGGCAAACAAGGTTAAGTGACTTGCTCAGGGTCACACAGCTCATAAATGTCTGAAGCCAGATTTGAACTCAGGAAGATAAGTCTCCCTGACTTCAGGCCAGGCATTCTATCCACTGTGCCATTTAACTGCATAGTGCACTCTCTCTCTCTCTCTCTCTCTCTCTCTCTCTCTCTCTCTCTCTCTCTCTCTCTCTCTCTCTCTCTCTCTCTTTCCATATATATGTATGTGTATATGTATATATATATGTGTGTGTGTGTGTGTGTAAAATCTCTCTCATAGAATATTAACTCCTTGAGAGCAGGAACTATTTAATTAGAAATCAAGCAAGCAAACAAAGAAACCAGATCTCCAGTGCCTAGGAGCTTCTGGCAAATAGAAGGTACTTAATAGATGTGTGTTGATGGATTGATAGAGCCACAATTTGGCTCCCATCTGCATTTTCAATCAAGGCACATCACTTTCCTTCATGCATTCTCCATCCTGGTCAGAGTGGTATACTTGCTGTTTTCCATATCCAAAATTTCATTTCCCCTCTTTCCTGCCTTTATACAGGTTGTCCCCTTTGCTTGGAATGAAGCCTCTCCTTTTCTGTCTCTTGGAATCCTTAGCTTCTTTGAATGGACCACCTCTTACACAAGTGCCTTCATGGTTTCTCTCCAATTGTTAGCATTCTATCCCTCTTAATATTGATTTGTATTATTTGATACAACTTCTTACCTACCTGTCTGTCTACTTAGATAGCATTTATTTAACTATGTACATTTTATATATCCCA